>NC_056431.1:62900756-63002710 GCF_018296145.1 Oncorhynchus tshawytscha
CCCCTACAAATCAGCCGGGCTAGACAATCTGGACCCTTTCTTTCTAAAATTATCTGCAGAAATTGTTGCCACCCCTATTACTAGCCTGTTCAACATCTCTTTCGTGTCGTCTGAGATTCCCAAAGATTGGAAAGCAGCTGCGGTCATCCCACTCTTCAAAGGGGGGGACACTCTTGACCCAAACTGCTACAGACCTATATCAATCCTACCCTGCCTTTCTAAGGTCTTCGAAAGCCAAGTCAACAAACAGATTACAGACCATTTCTTCTCCGCTATGCAATCTGGTTTCAGAGCTAGTCATGGGTGCACCTCGACCATGCTCAAGGTCCTAAACGATATCTTAACCGCCATCGATAAGAAACAATACTGTGCAGCCGTATTCATTGACCTGGCCAAGGCTTTCGACTCTGTCAATCACCACATCCTCATCTGCAAACTCGATAGCCTTCGTTTCTCAAATGATTGCCTTGCCTGGTTCACCAACTTTTTCTCTGATAGAGTTCAGTGTGTCAAATCGGAGGGTCTGATGTCCGGGCCTCTGGCAGTCTCTATGGGGGTGCCACAGGGTTCAATTCTTGGACCGACTCTCTTCTCTGTATATATCAGTGATGTCGCTCTTGCTGCTGGTGAGTCTCTGATCCACCTCTACGCAGACGACACCATTCTGTATACTTCTGGCCCTTCTTTGGAATCTGTGTTAACAACCCTCCAGACGAGCTTCAATGCCTTACAACTCTCCTTCCGTGGCCTCCAATTGCTCTTAAATACAAGTAAAACTAAATGCATGCTCTTCAACCGATCGCTGGATGCACCTGCCCGTCCGTCCAACATCACTACTCTGGACGGTTCTGTCTTAAAATATGTGGACAACTACAAATACCTAGGTGTCTGGTTAGACTGTAAACTCTCCTTCCAGACTCATATCAAACATCTCCAATCCAAAGTTAAATCTAGAATTGGCTTCCTATTTCACAACAAAGCCTCCTTCACTCATGCTGCCAAACATACCCTTGTAAAACTGACCATCCTACCGATCCTCGACTTCGGCGACGTCATTTTCAAAATAGCCTCCAATACCCTACTCAATAAATTGGATGCAGTCTATCACAGTGCCACCCGTTTTGTCACCAAAGCCCCATATACTACCCACCACTGCGACCTGTACGCTCTCGTTGGCTGGCCCTCGCTTCATACTCATCGCCAAACCCACTGGCTCCAGGTCATCTACAAGACCCTGCTCGATGTCCGAGTCCACCTCCCATACCACTGGCGCCATCAGCCTCGAGGCGGGAGGGATGGGAGTAGCCTCGGTGGACCAATCCTCCATGTCGTAAAGGCGGGACAGTGCATCAGCCTTTACGTTCTGGGAGCCCGGTCTATATGACAACGTAAAACGGAATCGGGTGAAGAATATGGCCCATCTTGCCTGACGTGGGTTCAGTCTCCTAGCTGCCCGAATATACTCCAGATTCTGGTGGTTGGTCCAGATGAGAAAGGGTTGCTTAGCCCCCTCATGCCAGTCTCTCCACACCTTCAGAGCCCTGACCACCGCTGACAACTTGCGGTCCCCCACATCATAGTTACGCTCCGCTGGACTGAGCTTCCTCGAAAAGGAAGCGTTTTGGTGGCATACCCGAGCGCTGTGATAGCACAGAAGCCACCCCAGTCCCGGACGCGTCCACCTCCACTATGAATGCTAGAGAGGGGTCCGGGTGCGCCAACACGGGTGCATCCGTGAACAGCGCCTTAAACCTGTTGAAAGCTCTGTCCGCTTCTTCTGACCACTGCAAACGCACCAGGCCCCCCTTCAGCAGTGAGGTAATGGGAGCCGCTACCTGGCCAAAACCCCGGATAAACCTCCGGTAGTAGTTGGCAAAATCAAAAACCGCTGCACCTCCTTTACTGTTGTCAGAGTCGGCGAATTATGCACGGCCTTAATGCGGTCACATTCTATCACCACCCCCGAGGTGGAAATGCAATAACCCAGGAAGGAGACGGCTCGTTTGGAGAACACACACTTCTCAGCCTTGACATATAGGTCGTGCTCCAGCAGTCTACCAAGCACCTTGCGTACCAGAGACACATGCGCGGCGCGGGTGGCTGAGTAGATCAGAATGTCATCGATATAAACAACCACGCTCTGCCCGTGCAGGTCCCTGAGAATCTCATCTACAAAGGATTGAAGAACGGCTGGAGCATTCTTTATTAAACTTCTTCATATAGTGTTTGGCAGGATAATATTTATGAATAATTTTAAAGGAAACTTCATTAAACTTCATTTTGTTAACAAGTAGGTATGTGTGTGGCAACATCCAAACTTTTTCCCAACAGATATTATCAATAAATCCATTCCAATAAGGCATGACATAAGGTATAGATACAACATCCTGCTGAAACAAGGATAGTATCGCTCTGTTGTTGAATGCACCAAAAGAGAAACAAATATTTCCTACTGTTGAGTCAACAGGGTCAATAGAAAGTAGGCTCTGAGGGTCAGGTCTTGACACGTTCCTGAATAACAGAGCAACACCTGAGGGAATGGCATCTAAAACAATTGCAAAATCTTTAGGTGTTACAAGGGACCTTGTAAAGCGATAAGAATTCTTTATAACTGAGTAAAAGAACCTCTGCATTTACCAGTTGGCTCACCAATAGGATATTATTTCGGAACCAATATTCTAAAAACAGATAGGTATTTTTATACAATATACAATATATCCCGATTATATCCAGATATATAATATCTGTGTGGAGAAAAATTGTGTTTATAAATTAAGGACCATGACAAGAAAACCTGCCGATGAAAAGCAGAAAGTTTCACTGGAACAATATTATAATTGCAAACAAGATGAAGTTAAGGCGACCAAAAGTAGAGAAGACATGATGAGGAACAAAATTCCAGATAGAAGTGGGTCTTCTTAGGAATTGTTTTATCCAATTGATCTTGAAAGTATTATTTAAAGTAGTAAAGTCCAGAAAATTCAGTCCACCATTCTCATAAGTGTTCATTACAACAGTTTTCCTAATGTAATGGGTATGGTTTCTCCAAAGAAAGTTGAAAAGCATCTGGTCTATCTCCTTGCTTATTTTACTTTCAAGATATAAAGATAGAGCACCATATGTTCGTCTAGAGATACCTTCAGCCTTGGTTATTAGGACTCTACCTTTTAAAGATAAGTCCCTCTGTAGCCATTGATTTAGTTTCTTCTGGGGTTTTTTAATAAGAGGGTTACAATTTAGTAAGCCTCTAGACTTCTGATCCTTTGTAATGGTTATGCCTAAATATGTAAGTTCTTCTTTTACTGGAATACCATAATATGAAGGTGTCACACAATCTTTGACAGCTATGAGTTCACATTTATTAATGTTAAGATAAAGACCAGACGCTTTGGAAAAGGATTGTATCACATTGATTGATATGGGAATTTGGTTAGAGTCTTTCAGAAAAAGTGTAGTATCGTCAGCCAGCTGGCTTATAATAATTTCTTTACCAGCTATGGAAATACTTTGTACAGGACTATTATTTAAAGAATTTGCAAGAAGTTGGGTGATTAATAAAAACAGGTACGGAGAGATAGGACAACCTTGCCTAATTCCTCTCTTTAACTCAAATCTAGGTGAGGTGCCATATTTCAATTTGATAGAGCTGTTACCATTTGCATAGAGAGTCTTAATAGCCTTACAGAAAAAATCCCCAAAGCCAAGTCTCTCAAGGGAGTGGAAGAGAAACTGATGCTCTACTGTGTCAAATGCTTTATAAAAATCTAAAAATAATATGAAGCTATCCTCAGTTATTAGGTCTGAGTAGTCAAGTACGTCTAATACTAGTCTGACATTGTTAGAAATATGTCTGTTCCTCATGAAGCCAGACTGTGTTTCATCAATGATTGCATCCAGGACTAATTAAATATTTTTGCAAGTAGTAAGGCTAATATCTTATAGTCATTATTGAGAAGATAAATTGGACACCAGTTATCGATGAGCAGCACTTCTTTTTTAGGCTTAGGTATCAGTGTTATTAACCCCTGACTCATTGTAGGAGGGAGAACATTGTTTTTAATACTCTCTAAAAAAGACTTCAAATAGGAAGGGAGCTACTTGTTCAGAAAATAATTTGTAAAATTCTGATGTAATTCCATCAACACCTGGTGATTTATTGTTCTTTAGATGTTTGATAGACTCTATAATCTCTTCAACTTTGATGGGTTCATCACACTATTTAGATTCTATATCACTGATAGAGTGAACATTATTCAGTGAGTTAAAAAACATATGTGGATTCCTGACAGTACGTAGAGCTATACAATTTTCTGTAAAAATTGCTACAGTATTTAGCGATTAATTTTTGGTCATCTGTAATAACACCATCAATGTTTAACTTATGGATAGTGTTATTTTTAGAGTGAAATTTCTCAAGTCACCTTTTCCTCCTCAGCTCTTCTGGTCTTAGCAAGATTACTACCATATTTTCTAAGGTATTTGGACACCTCAAATTTAAAGAGCTCCCAGTTCTTGCAATAAGATTTTTCTTCACAAGCCCTTTCCCAAAAGTGTGAGAGCAGATCTTTAACCTCAAATGTAACTATATCATTATTTAATAATGAGCTATTTAGCTTCCAGTAGGATGCTCTACCAAGGTTCGTATGAGGGGTAAATATTTTGATATCAATGTAAATAGCCTTATGGTCTGTGAGGGGAGTAGTACAAATATTTGTAGTAACACACTCAACATCAATACATTTGGATATAAGCCAAAAGTCTATTCTGGATTGTCTGGAACCTGTTTTGTTACTCCAAGTGAATGATCTTTCGGCCGGAAACCTCTCTCTCCATATATCAGTAAGATCAAACTTTTCCATAAAAAGTATTAAACCCAAATTCTGATTGGTTGGCCTACCTGGGGGCCATCTATCAGTTGAATTATCTATTGTAATGTTAAAGTCCCCTCCTATCAATAATAACGAATTGGGAAATTTAGATAAGCAATGAAGTATATGTTTCTCTATAGATTCAAGCAGCTCATCATTCTCATGTTTGGTGTTGTACCCATAGAAGTTTACAGTAATGAGCGTAATGTCATTGTAACTGATCACAAGACAAATAAAGTGAGCAAAGGGGTCACATTCCGAATGTAGAATAATACCACCAAAGGTATTTTTCATTGTAGTGACACCGGCGGAGCGTTCAGATCCATGGGAAAGCCAAATATCGTTGCCCCACTGTGACCTCCAGAAGTTGGCATCAGCCAAAATTGAGTGAGACTCTTGAAAAGAGCAAAAATCTGTTCGAAATTGTTTGGCAAATAAAAATAAGGCCTTGCCCTTCACATTGTTTCATAACCCCCTAGCATTAAGAGATAATATAGACAAAGACAAAACAACAAAGATTTATATAAAAGTATAAACTGTAGTAGGATGAGTCAAAGACGTAGGAGCAGTGAACGTAAACGATAAGGAACCGAGATCTGCACCATTTAAGTCAATTTAAAGTGAAAATAGCTTATTCCATAACCTTTGAGCTAGACGTTATCTGGCTTTGAAATTCAACTCAACTGGAAATTATGTTCAAGACCAAACCAAGGGTTCTTGTAGGAAGAGAGACTAAAAACCCTCTTTAGTGTAATCAGGAACTATTCTGAGAAATAAAACAACAAATAATAATTTTAATAAAAGGGCCTACTATATTTTAAGTACATATGAAAACTAAATAACAAAATGTTTTACATATAAATGTTCCTAATACCTTTTTTGGAAATAAGTATTAATAACTAAATAGAGCAATAACCGTGTTGTCACGACTCCGACCGAAGGACACTCCCCTTCCCGTTCGGGTGGCGCTCGGCGGTCGTCGTCGTCGGCCTACTAGCTGCTACTGATTATTTCCTCCCCCTCCTTATGTGTTGATTGAGTGCACCTGTTTTGAATTAGGTAGTAGGCTTTATTAGTCAGCCGGTCCGCAGAGTTCCTTGTGCGGGATTAATTATTGTGACCATCTGTTTTAGTGTGCTTGTGTGCACGTCTATGGGTTTTGTGTTTTTCCCATCTTGTGGGTTTTCCCTGGACTGTTTAAGTCCCCCTGTATGGGGGCATTTGTTTGTTCATTATGCCCTGTGTGTTCGTGAGGGTTGGCTTATGTTCGCCGTTTGTCGGTGCATTAAAATAGCACTCACCTGACCTCTCTACTTCCTGCGCTTGACTACTCACCCATTACACTCAGATCGTTACACGTGTAAAGTCAGAGCAGACCTGTATGCCCTTTAAAACTGTATCTTAGTTACTGTATACATAAAAAAATATATAATAAATACAGCTTTCAATCTTCTTCAGAAGTTTGTAAACAAAATAGGTCTTCTGGTCATACAAGAACAAACTAATAAATGGAAATACCTGACTATTCCTGAAAAAAAGTCACCTGATGCTTGTTAGGTAAACAACCAGATCCCTATCTTGTTGGGAAAGGAAGGGGCGATGACGTCAAAGTTGACCCACATTCAGAATTTCACTTCTTGTTTGGAAGATTGCCTGCCCTATGAGTTCTGTTATACTCACAGACATAATTCAAACAGTTTTAGAAACTTCAGAGTGTTTTCTATTCAATAGTAATAATACTATGCATATATTAGCAATCTAGGACAGAGTAGGATGCAGTTCACTATGGGCACGCAATTCATCCAAAGTGAAAATACTGCCCCCTATCCTCAACAAGTTTTAACTCAGTATGTTTACTATGTTTTTAACTCAGTATGTTTACTATGTTTTTAACTGACTAAGTTGAGACATGCTGAGCATGCACAAGTATCTGGGAATGTCTTGAATATCTTTCTCTTGATTAAGTGTTAGAAAAGAGTCGTGCTTTCGGCTTTTTATTCTAATAACATATTCCCTAAGTAGTTTCAGCCTAGACCAGTGGTTCCCAAACTATTTATAGTCCTGTACCCCTTCAAACATTCAACCTCCAGCTGCGTACCCCCTCTAGTACCAGGGTCAGCGCACTCAATTGTTGTTTTTTGCCACCATTGTAAGCCTGCCACACACACTATACAATATACCATTTATTAAACATAAGAATGAATGTGAGTTGTCGTCACAACCTGGCTCGTGGGAAGTGACAAAGAGCTCTTATAGGACCAGGCCACAAATAATAACATAATAATAATCAATAATTTTGCTCTTTATTTAGCCATCTTACATATAAAACCTTTTTTGTTCATCAACAAGTGTGAATAACTCACCACAGGTTAATGAGAAGGGTGTCCTTGAAAGGATGCACATAACTCTGTAATGTATTGTATTGGAGAATCTGTCTTAAATCATTTTCCACACACAGTCTGTGCCTGTATTTAGTTTTAATGTTAGTGAGGGCCAAGAATACACTCTCACATAGGTACGTGGTTGCAAATGGCAAAAGTGTCTTAACAGCACGATTTGCCAAGGAAAGATACTCCGAGCAAAGCCCTATCCAGAAATATGTCAGTGGTTTCTGAAGAAATACAATTTTCACAGAACGTTATTGTTGCAATTTCATTGAGGCTCTCTTGTTCAGATATCGGCAAGTGGACTGGAGGCAGGGCATGACAGGGATAACGAATCCAGTTGTTTGTGCCATCCGTTTCGGGAATGTGCTGTGTGTTCTTGTTAATGCAGACAGAGAAGAGCTAAAACTTCTCAATCACAGCCTCAATTTTGTCCCGCACATTGAATATAGTTGTGGAGAGTCCTTGTGATAGATTCAGATCATTCAGGTGAGAAAAAAACAACCAAATAGGCCAGTCGTCTGAGATACTCATCATCATGCAAATGGTCAGACAAGTGAAATTTATGGACAGTTAAGAAAACTTTAAGCTTGTCTCACAATTAAAAAAATGTGTCAATACTTTGCCCCACTCCACTGTGTCTCCCTGTCATGGATTTTGCGCCATCAGTACAGATACTAACACATCCTGACCACCAAAGTCCATTTGATGTCACAAAGCTCTCCAGTACATAAAAAAATATCCTCTCCTGTTGTTCTGGTTTATAGTGGTTTGCAGAAGAGGATCTCTTCCTTAATTGACCCCCCCCCCCATAAACATAATGGACATATACCAGGAGCTGTGCCAGGCCCGCCACGTCTGTTGACTCACCCAGCTGTAACGCATAGAATTCGCTGGCTTTTATGCAAAGCAGTAATTGCTTCAAAACATCTTCTGCCATGTCACTGATGCATCGTGAAGCAGTGCTGTTTGAAAGGCATTTTGTATAGTTTTTTTGGGCCTTTTCCCCAGCATTGTCCCAGCCACATCCACGGCAGCAGGGAGAATTAAGTCCTCCACAATAGCATGGAGCTTGCCTGTCGTAGCCACTCTTTAGCTCACCATATAAGACGCTTCTAGCCCCTTTTATCCATGTCTTACTACTCGAAAGTCATCTTAATTCTCATTCAAAAAAAACTCCTGTGGATTATTTTACAAATTGGCATGTTCCTAAATATCTACACAAGAGTGAAGGTTTCATCGAGTTGTGAGATAGGACTTTTGCACATATAACACACTGTGGCTGAGGAAAGGCACTACTCAATGTACAGTTGTTCATCGTATTTTCGCTTCTTCGATGAGCCAACGTCCCTGTCTGTTGTTTGGTGCTTTCCCGGGTAAGGGGGAAGTAGCTCTTCGGCTGCATCAGATTCACAACTGTCAGTGTCCATGCTAGCTGGGCTAACAACAAATGTAGAATTACTAATGCTAGCATGATATGTGCTCGTGGAAGCAGAAAAACTTGTGGTCGACAGGTGCAGGTGTAGTTCTGTGTATAGTCACTCCCAAGTGGCGCAGCGGTCTAAGGCACTGCATCTCAGTGCTAGAGGTGTCACTACAGACCCCCTGGTTCAAATCTAGGCTCTACAATAACTGATTGGGAGTCCCATAGGGCAGCACACAATTGGCCCAGCGTCGTCTGTGTTTGGCCGGTGTAGGCCTTCACTGTAAATAATAATTTGTTCTTAACCGACATGCATATTTAAATAAAGGTGCAATTTAAAAAATAAATAAAGTAGCAGTACTACCAGTAGAGTACTTGCTTTTTTAAAACCATTTATCCATTTTCGATCCAGCAGAATGAGCAGCAACTACGTTTTGCTACACACGGACCGTTAGTGGAATTACCGCAAGAGAGTAACAGTTAATGTGATTGGATGTTAATTATTTGACTAGACTTACCTGTATTTGACATTGGGTTGTTATTTCACTGAACACTAGATGGTTGAGTTTTAATTTTGGCAGTGAAGCGAGGCTACTCAGGCGAGAAAAACACGAACCCAAATGTATAGCCCCGTTCTAAATCTAAATGGACTGTTTGAAAATGTGAATCACATTTTTCTTGGTCATACCCCTCGAAGGCATTGCGCGTACCCCTGGGGCGTAGACTGAACCCAGATCAGTATGTGCTTTAGCCATCTCCTCTGACTATGGCTGCCAAAATGGGAATAGGGTCAAATATTGAGCAAATGGCACAGTTGTATTTAAATAGCCACAGTTCAGCATTAATAGGATATCATAGTTCATAAGCACAGCTAAATTGTCACGATCGTCGTAAGAAGCGGACCAAAGCACAGCGTGGTGTGAATGCATCTGTTACGAATCCCTTTTGGCCCGACAGTCTAGGGGGGATGGTAATGAGACCCGTAACATAACTCATGCAAATTATTATTGTGACAAAGTAAAAGTGTGAACGAAATAACCACGACAACAGAAATCTACCGTCAAACTCCAGGTTTATTTATAAACACACGGTAATGGGGGAAGCAGGAAAAGGGGTCCAGCTCAGCCCAAGGAAAGAAACAATAAATATACAAAAACACCCCTAAGCTAGACTAGCCTACTTTAACAACAGCTAACTAACTAACCAAAAATACAGTGGGTGGTCCGCCCAGTTCTAACTAGTGTATTTAACAAAGTTCACCTACGGGTAGTGTATGCCCATGGGCGACTTGTCTTGGTTTCCCCCTTTTCCCACCAGCAACAAACAAACACCATAACCAAAAACAGTACTCACAGGTGATGACAAAGTGCTATGGAGGTGCTCAAACAAAAGAGAGGTTAAGACACAAAGCGAGAGTGAAACACAGAGACCTACAGACATGGCATTTACAGAGAGATTGAGCTCTAGAGCAAACAACTGATGGGGTTTTTAAACCATGGGGAAGGAACTGTGATAGGGTAGGAAATAGGAGAAGGTGTGTCTTCTGATTGATGATTGATTGTTGACTGATTGGGGAGTGATGATTTTCACCTGTGAGGGGAGAAGGAGAGAAAAGAACACAGGATACACACACACAGGATACCTGTATCCGTAACAGCATCATTTTAATGGATGACGAAAACACGAAGTGAACTGAACAAAACAATAAATGAAGGTGCCGCTAATGAATAATCGTGCTGGCACAAACACTACACAGAGACAATCACCCACAACCCAAAATGACAAAACAGGCTACCTAAATATGGTTCCCAATCAGAGACAACGACTAACACCTGCCTCTGATTGAGAACCATATCAAGCCGAACACAGAGACAGACAAACTAGACATACAACATAGAATGCCCACTCAGATCACACCCTGACCAAACAAAACATATAAACATACAAAGCAAACTATGGTCAGGGTGTGACATAAATACTAATAATGGTCTTATCTCTGTTTATTAGAGTTCATACGCATCTATTCTACAGGTATCTTTTGGACTGTTTTTTAGGCTTGTGTTTTCTCTTCAGGTACACGGGTCATTGGTGAATGCAGGACTGTGGTACAGGGGGAGGATGTGGACTTATCCTGCAGACTGATAGAGACAACTGAGGACCTCGAACAGATAACATGGCAGAAAAGTACTGCGGAAGAAACACAGAACCATAATTTTATGCTGATTTATCCCAATGGGGTTACTAAGTTTATTGCACTGAATGGATTGGCAGATAGAGTCCAGTTTATTGGGGACCCATCAGAAAACCTTGGATCTATTAGAATAACAGCTGTCAGACTGTTTGATGAAGGCACCTTCACATGTATCTTCAGTGTTTTCCCCAGTGGAACATACACTAAAGAGATACCTCTGACTGTGCTAGGTAACTCTTTGCATCATTGTTTCTACTTTTGACGGTGTAGAATGACCGCATGTGATAATCAATACTAGAAAGACAAAAAGTTGGTAGTTTCATAATTCAAGTGAAGCAAGAGCAGAGCCCTCATCTACAGGTTTTGCTTTTTCCACACTTAGAAAAAGGGTGCTAAATGGATTCTTTCCAGAGGGATACGATTCGACCTATAACCTTTTTTCATCCTAAGATCCTTTTTTGGAAGAATTCGTTATTTGATGAGTATTTGAAAGGCAAGAATGTTTCTACA
This sequence comes from Oncorhynchus tshawytscha, assembly GCF_018296145.1. Classification (NCBI taxonomy): domain Eukaryota; kingdom Metazoa; phylum Chordata; class Actinopteri; order Salmoniformes; family Salmonidae; genus Oncorhynchus; species Oncorhynchus tshawytscha. The sequence continues at coordinate 62,912,133 of NC_056431.1, forward strand.
CAGAAACTCTTCTGAATTTGAATAAGAATGTTTATTTAAAAAAAAATTCTTACCATAAAATAATGCCTGAGCGTTTGTGTTAATCTAATTACTTAAACTTTAACATCAGGAGTCCCAGTAATCTGATAAATGTTTAAAGATGTTTTAAACTGTACCTACAGTGTAAGGGAATATTTGTGCATATGATTTGTGCAATGATTCTCTTAATCATTTAACAAATACAATACTGACTGTTTATATTTTTGCCATGATTTGTGTTTCAAACTAGTATTTTTTTCATTGTATTGAGCAGAGAGTGGGAGAATAGAAGGAAGTCTGAGTGAACCAGCAATGTATTGTGTGGTACACAACATTTTGCAGTTTTTGTGATAACATGCGTCTTGGTGAGAGGTGTAGGAGTCAGGCACAGGAGAGCAGGGATGTTTAAGAAGCGTGTTTAATAATATAGTCCACCAATACAAAACGGCACAGACAAAATCCCAAAACTACGCTCTCGAATACTCAGAAACTCGTGCAAACGCACGGAGGAACAAACACAGTTCCGACACTTTACATACACGTGCGTAATAGCGAAAAAACAACAAACATCAAATACAATCGAGCGCAATACACAATCTAATCCTGCACGAATTACGGCAGGTAACAGGTGCCCTATATACCCACAGAAATCAAAGCAATTGAAACCAGGTGTGAAAAGGAACACAGACAAAACAACCAGAAAAAGAAAAAGGGTTCGGTATTGGCTAGTAGACCGGTGACGCAGAGCGCCGAGCGCCGCCCGAACAGGGAGAGGAGTTAGTTTCAGTAGAAGTCGTGACAGTTTGACCTAGGGTTGATTTTTCATTGTAACATGTCTAGTGTTGATTCAGGAGTTGGTGTTAATAACCAGAATTGAGTGTTATTAATTTATTTTGTGTACAGCAGGGATGGGCAACTTTGTGAGGGAGGGGGTAGGGCTGTGGCAGTCATGACATTTTGTCACCTGGTTATTGTCAAGTAAAAACAGACTTCCGGTTTCATGGTGATTGACCGTTAATTAACATAAACACGTTTAGCATCTCCAGGCCTCCACACATACAAGCCGCTGATTTGCGCCTTTGGAACATCTACATAAAAAAAGTGTAATAAATCAATTTAATATACATCACAAATCCATTATTTATTTTAGTCAGGTCTAAAGAAACATTATGATATGAAGAAACTGTAGAAAGATCAGAATATGAGTTGGCCTACTGTATGTTATCTGGCTATGCTCCGTGCCATTTAGCTGACAAGATAAACTTATAAGTCCCGTTCCATTATTATATTTTATATGATTTTATATTATGAAGAACATAATTGAACTTAGCTGAAAAAAATGGAAAGGACATTTTTCTTGAAACAGGTCCTATATGCTAGATTTAGAGTTTAGTTGTGAATGATACCAACCTTAGAATGTCTTAGAAATCAAAACATATATGGGCTGCATGGTGCGACATTAGGCTGTTGATGATTTGAGAAAGAATTTAAAAAAGCTTGCGCTCTGTTCCTTTCCTCAGGGTGCACTGCTGTTCTCTCATCAAGTGATTTTCACTCATCAGACTATTCTCAATTTAATCTTGTTTTTACTAATATGTAACATTTGTTTCGATTTAGAATGGCCCATTATTAAATGGGCAGCAACAGGGGCAGGGTAAAAAAATACATGTCATTCGTATGCACTCGAATAGGGAATGGAGGCGCCAAGCTTTCCCGCTGGTCTGTTTTCGAGGCCACTTCGGTTTTCTAGCAAAGAATGTGCTTAATATGAGCAGCTGAAAAATAAATACAAGAACACTTATTTCACTTCAATCATCAATCACTGTTTGAGGAGTATGCTCTCGCTGCCCGAAAGGTGATATCTTGGATATCCAAGATGGCGTAGCAGTCGGACTTGTGTTTTTGTCTTGTCCCTTCCTGTCCCTTGTAAACATAGTTTTTCCTTGTTTTTTCCCCCGGTAATATATATATTTAATATTTTAATTTCACTTTCTATCTATGGACTGAATATACTTTCCCACAACCCGCCTCACTCAATGTGGTACGGATCTGCTATTTTTATACTTAAGAACTTATCAACTCATCAAAAGCTAACTGGCTACCAGCTAACTGGCTACTAGTTAGCCACGGCCCACTAGCTGTCTAAAGTACATTCGGACTGTTAGCTTAAGAGGCCCATCTGACAAATTCTTTGGCCACCATACCCACCATACCCACCCTGCTGATCCGTCGTCTGAACCGTCGCCTGAACCGGAACTCCAACAGAGCTAGCCAGCTAACTAGCTACTAGCTAGTAGTCAGCTAGCCACTGCTGGCGGTCATCAGCCACCTCTAGCATGGAAACTCCCGCCAGTCTAAACAGCGCGACTCAAACCAGACCAAATCAGACTTATTTTTCTCCATATCTCCGGATTCCTACCACAAGCTCTGAACCTTTTTTTCTTCACCTGCATCATCGCAGCTAGCTAGCTGCTATTCGAGTGGCCACTCCTGGCTAACGTCACTGTCCCGAAGCAAGAACCAATTAGCCTGGAGCTAGCCTTGCTAGGCCCATCTCCCGGCTAGCTAAAGAGGTCCATCACCAAATCCTTGGGCTACAATACCTCTTTTTGCAAACTGGCTTGGACCCCTGCTGACTTATCACGACTGGAACACCGACGCGATTCGCCCGAAGGGGTTTTTCTCAACTGGCTCCGCCTTTGCTTCGTCCCCTGAAATCGTATCCGACCGGACAAATTCTTTGTCCACTATACCTATTCTGCCAATTGGCCTGGTTTACCACACGGAGCCCTGCTGATCCATCTGCCGACGTAACAGCACGAGGGAGCCACAACAGACTTTCTTCCGTTGCGACGTCCCTCCAAGGCCCTTCTGTTGCCTGAAGCCACTCACTGATTACTCGGCTACGCATGCCTCTCGCTAACGTCAATAAGCCTTGTCCATTGCTGTTTTGGTTAGTATTAATTGCCTTATTTCATTGTAGAGCCTCTAGCACTGCTCAGTACGCCTTATTTAACACTTTAGTTCCACCTACCACACATGCGGTGACATCACCTGGTTTTAAATGATATTTCTAGGGATAATATCTCTTTCATCGTCACTCTGTGCACAGGTTTACCCTCACTGTATCCGCATCCTACCATACCTTTGTCTGTACATGATGCCTTGAATGTACATGATGCCTCTACCATGCCCAGAAATCTGCTCCTTTTACTCTCTGTTCTGAACGTACTAGACGACCAGTTGTTATAGCCTTTAGCCGTACCCTTATCCTACTCCTCCTCTGTTCCTCTGGTGATGTGATGGTTAATCCAGGCCCTGCGGTGACTAACTCCACTCCCATTCCCCAGGCATTATAATTTGTTGACTTCTGTAACCTTAAATGCCTTGGTTTCATGCATGTTAACATGAGAAGCCTCCTCCCTAAGTTTGATTTATTCACTGCCCTAGCACACTCTGCCAACCCGGATCTCCTAGCCGTGTCTGAATCCTGGCTCAGGAACACCACCAAAAATGCTGAAATTTCCATCCCTAACTGTAACGTTTTCCAACAAGATAGAACTACCAAAGGGGGCGGAGTTGCAATCTACTGCAGAGATAACTCTGCAGAGTTCTGTCTTACTATTCAGGTCTGTACCCAAACAATCCGAGCTTCTACTTTCTGAGTAAAAGTGAATGTTTTTGGATTTTCAGACATTATTTCGTAAAGGACTTTATGATGAAATACCTATGTATGTTATGCTGTGAATTTGAACATGAATTATGTGCCTATTTAAGATTACTCCTTCATCTTGTGCGGGATCGTTTTCCTTCATCTTTTTCAAATGTTGCCATGCACCTGCAAAAAAGATTGCTCAGATGTGCGAGTGTCTTTTGAATTTTGAGCTTCTACTTTTAAAAATCCACCTTTCCAGAAACAAGTCTCTCACCGTTGCCGCTTGCTATAGACCACCCTCTGCCCCCAGCTGTGCCCTGGACACCATATGTGAACTGATTGCCCCCCATCTTGCTTCAGAGCCTATGCTGCTAGATGACCTAAACTGGGACATGCTTAACATGCTTAACTGTTTTCAAACCAAGATTTCAGCAATCATTGCCTCATTGCCTATATCCGTAATGGGCCTGCGGTCAAAAGACCACCCCTCATCACTATCAAACGCTCCCTAAAACACTTCAGCGAGAAGGCCTTCCTAATCGACCTGGCCCGGGAATCCTGGAAGGACATTGACCTCATCCCGTCAGTAGAGGATGCCTGGTCAATATTTAAAAGTGCCTTCCTCGCCATCTTAAATAAGCATACCACATTTAAAAAATGTAGAACCAGGAAAAGATATAGCCCTTGGTTCTCTCCAGACCTGACTGCCCTTGACCAGCACAAAAAGATCCTGCGGCGTTCTGCATTACCATCGAAAAGCACCCGTGATATGCAACTTTTCAGGGAAGTTAGGAAATAATATTCACAGGCAGTTAGGAAAACTAAGGTTAGCTTTTTCAAGCAGAAACTTGCAACACTGTCACCACCGATAAATCCACAATAATTGAGAATTTCAATAAGCATTTTTCTAGGGCTGGCTATGCTTTTCTACGGCTGGCTACTCCCCACTGCAACTCGCCCAAGCCTCCCCATTTCTCCTTCACCCAAATTCAGATAGCTGATGTTTTTAAGAACTGCAAAACCTGGACCCATACAAATCAGCCGGGCTTGACAATCGGTACTCTCTTTTTAAAATTATCTGCCCAAAATTTTTGCAACCCCTATTACTAGCCTGTTCAACCTCTCTTTCTTATCATCTAAGATTCCCAAAGATTGGAATGCTGCCGCGGTCATCCCCCTCTTCAAAGGGGGAGACACTCTAGACCCAAATTGCTACAGACCTATATCTGTCCTACCCTGCCTTTCTAAGGTCTTCGAAAGTCAAGTCAACAAACAGATTACCGACCATTTCCAATCCCACCGTACCTTATCCACTATGCAATCTGGTTTCAGAGCTGGTCATGGGTGCACCTCAGCCATGCTCTAGGTCCTAAACGATATCATAACCTCCAATGATAAGAGACATTACTGTGCAGCCGTATTCATCGACCTGGCCAAGGCTTTCGACTCTATCAATCACCACATTCTTATTCGCAGATTAAACAGCCTTGGTTTCTCAAATGATTGCCATGCCTGGTTCACCAACTACTTCTCTGATAGAGTTCAGTGTGTCAAATCAGAGAGCCTGTTCAGTCAGCTGAAAAATGAAAAAAGCAAACTGGAAAACGCCAAGCCAGAAGCAGTGCTCCTAGTGGCTGGGGACTTTAAAGCAGGAAAACTGAAATCAGTCTTACCTAATTTCTATCAGCATGTTAAATGTGCAACCATAGGAAGAAAAACTCAAGACCACCTTTACACCACACAAAGAGATGCATACAAACCTCTCCCTTGCCCTCCATTTGGCAAATCTGAACATAATTCCATCCTCCTGATTCCAGCAGGAAGCACCAGTGACTCGGTCAATAAAGAAGTGGTCAGATGACGCAGATGCTAAGCTACAGGAATCTTTTGCTAGCACAGACTGGAAAATGTTCAGGGATTCTTCCGGTGGCATTGAGGAGTACACCACATCAGTCACCGACTTCATCAATAAGTTCATCAATGACATCATCCCGACAGTGACTGTATGTACATACCCTAACCAGAAACCATGGATTACAGGCAACATCCACACTGAGTTAAAAAGTAGAGCTGCCGCCTTCAAGGAGCGGGACTCTAACCCGGACATTTATAAGATATCCCGCTATGCCCTCAGACGAACCATCACAGGCAAAGCGCCAATACAGGACTAAGATTGAATCGTACTACACCGGCTTCGACGTTCGTCGGATGTGGCAGGGCCTGCAAACTATTAGACTACAAAGGGAAGCACAGCCGCGAGCTGCCCAGTGACACAAGCCTACCAGATGAGCTAAATCACTTTCATGCTCGCTTCGAGGCAAGCAACACTGATGCATGCATGAGAACATCAGCTGTTCCGGACGACTGTGTGATCACGCACTCCGTAGCCGACGTGAGTAAGACCTTTAAACAGGTCAACATTCACAAGGCCTCTGGGGCAGACGGATTACAAGGACGTGTGCTCTGGGCATGTGCTGACCAACTGGCAGGTGTCGTCACTGACATTTTCACCATGTCCCTGATTGAGTCTGTAATACCAACATGTTTCAAGCAGACCACCATAGTCCCTGTGCCCAAGAACACTAAGGAAACCTGCCTAAATGACTACAGACCTGTAGCACTCACGTCGGTAGCAATGAAGTGCTTTGAAAGGCTGGTCATGGCTCACATTAACACCATTATCCCAGAAACCCTAGACCCACTCCAATTTGCATAACGCTCAAACAGATCCACAGATGATGCAATCTCTATTGCACTCCACATTGACCTTTCAAATCAAATCAAATTTTATTCATCACATGCGCCGTATACAACAGGTGTAGGTAGACCTTACAGTTAAATGTTTACTTATGAGCCCTTACCAACAATGCCGTTTTAAAAAAAGTAGATAAGAATAAGAAATAAATGTAACAAGTAATTAAAGAGCAGAAGTAAATAACAATAGTGAGACTATATACAGGGGGGTACCGGTACAGAGTCAGTGTGCGGGAGCACCGGTTACTTGAGGTAATATGTACATGTAGGCAGAGTTATTAAAGTGACTATGCATAGATGATAACAACAGAGAGTAGCAGCGGTGTAAAAGAGGGGGGAGGGGCAATGCAAATAGCCTGCCATCCAAGACCTATATACCAGGCAGTGTCAGAAGAAGGCCCTAAAAATTGTCAAAGACCCCAGCCACCCCAGTCATAGACTGTTCTCTCTGCTACCGCATGGCAAGCGGTACCGGAGTGCCAAGTCTAGGACCAATAGGCTTCTCAACAGCTTTTACCCCCAAGCCATAAAACTCCTGAACATGTAATCAAATGGCTACCCGGACTATTTGCATTGTCGCCCACCGCCCGCCAACACCTCTTTTACTCTGCTGCTACTCTCTGTTTATCATCTATGCATAGTCACTTTAACTATACCTACATGTTTATATTACCTCAATTAGCCTGACTAACCATTGTCCCCGTACATTAACTCTGTACCGGTACCACCTGTATGTAGCCTCACTACTGTTATTTTTACTGTCATTTGACTGTTTTTTATTTCTTTACTTTTCTATTGTTTACCTAATACCTATTTTGTACTTAAACTGCACTGTTGGTTAGGGCTTGTCTGTAAGCGTTTCAGTGTAAGGTCTGTTGACTTCGGAGAATGAGACAAATAAAAACTGCAGAGCAGAGAAGGTTGTATCCCCCATATAAATAACATTCTATTGGTTGCAAGAATTTTGTATAATAATTTAAAATAAAATTACATGTTTTGAATCCGGTGTCATTTTGCGTATCAGTTCATACACCATGTGCCATGGAATCAGTACGTAAAACATCTCTTCCCAACTATTTTGCAATCTATATGGTACTGCTGTCAATCCTTTGGCCTTTAAATGAAACTGGTATACTCTTTTATTTATCAGAATAATTGTCTTTAATGCAGGGCTGACAGACAAGTTCCTTACTTTTTCCTCCTTCCACTTTCCTCTTCCATTTTTGCTGCAATGCTGATATTATTCAGTTGTAATTTTGGGTAGAGCAGACATTTCTATATGGTTTGTCAGCTGCATTTGCGACATAACTTCTTACAGTCATACAGATATACATACAGATATAATTTACAAAGATTATACATATGTTTAAAAAAAAAAAAAATTCAATTCAATTATTATGTTGGAGTTTAAACACAATATTTGTTGCATTATTTTTTTTTTTGTCTTGCCATTTCATCATTATATGTGTTAGTGTTTTTACCATCGAGGACCACTTTGGAAACAAGCTTTTTAATTAATTCTATATGCTGTTACACAAAATAAATTCAATTCAATACATTTTGAATGATTAGCAGAACAGGAAAATTGTGAAATTGACACACTTATCAAGAGAACACACGATCATCCCTACTGCCTATGTTCTGGCGGATTCACTAAACACAAATGAATCTTTTGTAAATAATGTCTGAGTGTTGGAGTGTGCCCCTGGCTATCCGTACATTTTTCCGTACATTTTTAAACAAGAAAATGGCACAGTCTGCTTTGCTTAATATAAGAAATGTGAAAATATACATATACGTTTTTACTTTTACTTTTGATTCTTAAATATATTTTAAACCAAATACTTTTAGACTTTTACTCAAGTATTTTACTTGGTAACTTTCACTTTTACTAGGTAAAAGGTATCTATACTTTCACTCAAATATGACCATTTGGTACTTTTTCCATCACTGATGATCTGAAAAAGTTGCCAAAAAAGGCAAGCTGTGTCTTGCCTTACTGAACAACCTGGGCTTCATTCCTAAGTGATAATACATCATTCACAAGTGATAGGCTATTATTGTCCCCCATCAGACTGTTCTTAATTTAGTGTCATCTTTACATATACTAAATAATATATATGTATGAAATTAGTTTTTATTTAGAATAGACCATTATGCGCCTGTCTCGGAAACAGGGGCAATGGGGGAAAAAAGATGGAATGTATGTGCTTAATTTTGTGGTTCATTTTCATGCCAGTCAGGTAGACTGTACTCCTGTACTAAATTGTCATACTTGAGTAAAAGTAAAGATACCTTAACAGAAAATGAATCAAGTAAAAGTGAAAGCTACCCTACTTGAGTACATGTCTAAAAGTACCTGGTTTAAAATATACTTAAAGTACAGTGGTAAAAAAAGTACTACATTGTCATACTTGAGTAAAAGTACAAAGTAAATGTTATACATCAAATTTCTTATATTAATTAAACTGTGTTCTTATTATTTTTTATTAGGGAGAGACAGGGGCACAATCCAAGTGATGCAGTGGTCTAAAACACAAAATCTCAGTGCTATTGGTGTCACTACAGGCAACCTGGTTTGAAATCCAAACTATCACAACCGGCTATGATTGGGAGTCCCATAGGGAGGCGCACAATTGGCCCAGTGTTGCCCGAGTTTGTCCGGTGTAGGCCATCATTGTAAATAAGAATTTGTTCTTAACTGACTTGCCTAGTTAAATAAAGATAAATAAAACAATTTTAAAAAATTATGACAACATGAAGTGGATGATCAAGTGGATGATCAATCATTATCAGGCTGATAACCATCTCTGGCTTTTCAGTGATGGTTATAAGTAAGTGTACATTTTTCTGTGTTTTTTTTCAGTTTTTTATTTTTTTAAATGGTAATGTGTTTTTAAAAACACATTTGTGATCATAGGCAGAAGGGATGATAAAGCATTATATTGTTAGCTGCCATAATTCTGTCCTGCTTTAGAATTCTAAATGTAACGAGTACTTTTAGCTGTCATGGAAACTGTATGAAGGAAAATGTACTTCATTTTCTTTAGGAATGTAGTGGAGTACAAGCATAATTTGTCAAAAATATTAAAAGTACAGATGCCCCAAAAATCTACTTTAGTTACACTTAAGTGTTTTACTTAAGTACTTTACACCACTGGTGTAGCCTATAGAAAGCTGATGGGATCCTCCCTCTTTTTAATAGAGGCCATCAAAACTCTGTTATCTCATGCAATTGCTTAGCCTGTAGAAATGCTGTGCAATAGGAGCTCATGGGCTCTCATTAAGTGTGATTAGATTTTCGATTACCTATGCAATGATGTCAGAGGTATGAGAGGGACAATAGTGTGCAGAGTACAAAGCAGTATAAACGTTTGTTAGGCTGCTAATGACCATCAGCAGCATCAGAGCTTGGAGAAGTCTAATATATGTACTGTGTATATATATAACACAGGGTTTAAACCCAAACAAAAGAGCTAGGTGTAAATCTGAACATAATCACAGCATGAGACCAGTAATACAAGTGCACATAGCACAAAAGCCAATACATTGCACAGGTGCTCACAGAACCAACAGACATGGTAACAATAAGGACAATGGGGCACAGAGGGCACATATGTAACATACTAATCAGGGGAAATGGGAACCAGGTGTGCGTAATGAGACAGTCCGGTCTTGGTGGTAATGAATCCAATTCAATAATGGCTAGAAAGCCGGTGACGTAGACCTCCGGAGCTGGTTCACAGAATGAGCAGCAATACCGGGGTATCCGTGACATTAACCCTACTTTGCTCCATTGATGCTGTACTACTTTGGCTGACGCTGTAAAACAACACATTTCACTGCAATTATCTGGTGTATGTGACAATAAAACATTTTAAACTGTACGTTATTATATATAGAGGGTTCTAGGCAGAACCATTTAGAGGGGGATCTATGAAGAACCCATAGAGATCCTATTCTAATTCCTAATTATTATTCTAGATAGAACATTCTGCAAAGGGTGACCCAGCACCAAAAAGGGATCCTGTATGGGGACAACTAAAGAACTCTATGTGGTTGTACTTAGCAACTTCCTTTCTGAGAGTATCCTCTTACTCAAGCTGTAACCAGGAGAGTACAGGCGTCAATAGTTTCAACAATGGTGGAAAAGATGTTGGAATATATAGAATACACCACTGTATCCTGCATTCCTTGACCGCATAATCACTGGGCTGTGAATGCTTTTCAGTGGGACTGGTGAAGCTGAAAAACAGATTTTGTGATGTGTGTGAAACTTAATACCTCAGGTGCAAGAACCTCTCATCATGGTGAGCTAAAACCTGTTAAAACATGATTGCCCATACCTCCAGTACAGTACATGTGTAGCTATTAATGATGTATATTGCAATTGACCAGATAGAGAACATTAAAGGGTTTATTTAAAGTGTGTTGATCATGTAACATGAGCATTTGGATAAGTTTCACATGACGGGCTGTGTGTGTTTGGGTTGTTCTTTCATGTATAGTTCCCCATTTATCTTGGCCAGGTCGCAGTTGTAAATGAGAACTTGTTTTCAACTGGCCTACCTGGTTAAATAAAGGTGAAATAAAATAAAATAAATTATAAGGAGTGACTTGTTCCTGTTTTCTATTCTCTGTTTGTTTGTTTGTTTTCTGGTCATAGTTCCTCCAGTAGTGAGTGTGACAGTTTATGTTCCTCCTGTCATTGGGGAGAATGAGGTTGTCTTGGCAACCTGTGTGGCTGCTGGTGCCAAGCCACAGGCAGATGTAAAGTGGCAGACAGGTACAAAGTAGACCAGGATGACAAATAACAGAATTCTTTGAATTTTGCCCCATATGTAGATGCAAGTTCCATCCCTTCCCACTGCCCAGAGACTGTACTGTCATTGTTATAGGTGTAAGATATATGTCTTGGTATGGGTGTGTGAGTGTAGGTCTATTTATATTTTATACCTGCAGTAACTGTAACCACCTCTCTTTTTCAATCGCTCTCACTCAATGTCTCTCTCTCTGTCTAATCACATAGAATGTTGCTTATCACATGCCCCGATCACAACTGGTGTAGACTTTACAGTCAAATGCTTGCTTACGATCCTTTTCAAACGATGCTGAGATTTTTTTTTAAATGAAATAGTAACTAACAAAAGAGGAGTAAAATAAAATACACAACAATGGAGCTGTATACAAGGAGGACCAGTACCAGATCAATGTGCAGAGGTACGAGGTACAGGTAGTTGAGGTAGATATGTACATGAAGGCAATGTCAAGTGACTAGGCATCCGGATGATAAATAATAATACGAGTAAAATAAAGAACAGAATAGAAAATCAAATCAAAGTGTATTTGTCATGTGCGCCGAATACAACGTATGCACCTTACAGTGAAATTCTTACTTACGAGCCCCTAAACAACAGTGCAGTTTCAAAACTGCGGTAGCAGAGAGAACAGTCTATGATTAGGGTGGCTGGAGTCTTTGACAATTTTTAGGGCCTTCCTCTGACATCACCTGGTGTAGAGGTCCTGGATGGGTGGCAGCTTAGCCCCAGTGATGTACTGGGCCGTACGCACTACCCTTTATAGTGCCTTGCGGTTGGAGGCCGAGCAATTGCCGTACCAGGCAGTGACGCAACCAGTCAGGATGCTCTCGATGTCTGTTGAACCTTTTGAGGATCTGAGGACCCATGCCAAATTTTTTTAGTTTCCTGAGGGGGGAATAGGCTTTGTGGTGCACTCTTCACGACTGTATTGGTGTGTTGGAGTTTGTTGATGTTGTGGACACCAAAGAACTTGAAGCTCTCAACCTGCTCCACTGCAGTCCCATCGACGAGAATGGGGGCGTGCTCTGTCCTCCTTTTCCTGTAGTCCACAATCATCTCCTTTGTCTTGATTATGTTGAGGGATATGTTGTTATTCTGGCACCACCCGGCCAGGTCTCTAACCTCCTCCCTATAGGCTGTCTCGTTGCTGTCGGTGATCAGGCCTACCACTGTTGTGTCATCTGCAAACTTAATGATGTTGTTGGAGTCATGCCTGGCCACTCAGTGAAAATGGAGTATAGGAGGGGACTGAGCACGCACCCCTGAGGGGCTCCAGTGTTGAGCAGCAGCAAATGATGTGTTAAAGTGTGTGTATGTTAGTGTGTGAGTGTACGTGTGTGTTTGTGTTGTGTCAGTATGCATTTATGTTATGTGTGTGTGTGTGTGTTTGTGTTGTGTCAGTATGCGTTTGTGTTATGTGCGTGTGTTTGTATGTAGTGTTTGAATATGTGGGGGATTTGTGTGGGAGTGACAGTGTAGTGTGTGAGTGAGTGTGTATATGGTGTGAATATGAAGTCTAGTTAGTGTGCATAGGGTCAGTGCAAGATGGAGTCAGTGCAGATAGTTTAGGTACCATAAATTATTATTTGCCAGTCTTATGGCTTATGGGTAGAAGCTGTCTCTGAGCCTGTTGGTCCTAGAGCTGATGCTCCGGTACCGTTGTCTGGACGCTGGCAGAGTGAACAGTCTATGGTTTGGGTGGCTGGAGTCTTTGGCAATTTTTTGGGCCTTCATCTGGCACCACTTATAGAGATGGCAGGGAGCTCGTCCCTGTGATGTACAGTACTGTGCTGTCCGCACCATTCTATGTAGTGCTTCGTGGTCAAGGGCAGTGCAATTCCCATACCAAACAGTGATGCAGTCAGTCAAGATGTTCTCGAGAGTGCAGCTGTATAATTCTTTGAGGATCTAAGGGCCCGTTCTCTTTAGGACTGTGTGAGTGAGTGTGGACCATGTTACTTCCTCACTAATGTGGACGCCAAAGAACGGAAAGGTTTCGAGCTGCTCCACAACAGCCCCGTCGATGTGGACGGAAGTTTGCTCTCCCCTCTTTCTCCTATAGTCTACGAACAGCTCCTTGGTTGTATTGACGTTGAGGGAGAGGTTGTACTGGCACCACACTGCTAAGTCACTGACTTCCTCCCTCTAGGCTGACTCTCTCTCTCTCTCTCTCTCGCTCTCTTTCATAGATCCATCTCAGACAGTGAACATTACACTTAGTGAGGCCTCCAAAGCTACAGTCTTACTATGTGTATCAGATTGTAACCCACAACCCAGCTACACCTGGAGCATTTACTCACTCCGATGTAAACTAGTTCAAACCAGTTTAAATGTAAATGTTATCTGCACTTGATAAGACATGATATCTAAATTTGCTTGAAGCTTCAGAATGTTCATATCTAAAGGACAGTTTTGAATTATGCTGGCAGTCAAATTACTGTATGCCTTTGTCTTTCACACACACACACACACACACACACACACACACACACACACACACACACACAGTCTCAGCTTTGAGCTGAATGGTCGCTATGTCTGTGAGGCCTCAAACCCCTACGACGAGCAACTGGCTCCCTCTATGTACACATATACTCTGGTAAGAAGCACCTTAGACACACACACATGCATACGTACACACACACTATTCATACTGGTTGCTTATACTTCTTTATAAATTGCTTATAGTTGTTATGCAATTTATTGATTCATTGGTTCTTTGATTGATTGCCTGATTGATTGAAAACTATATTGTCCCATAGTGAAATTTGTCTGGTAACAATACAGTCATTCCTGTTATACACATAAACACATATATGAAGTTATGAGAAATATGATGTAGCATGGATAACAAAGTTGAGCCAGATGTTCACTTATCTTTCATAGCATATGTTAGTATCATTGTTAGTATCAATGCATGTGTTAGTATCAGACTATGACCTCATTCCCCTTTCAACAGGAAGTTTCTGTAATGGGTGCGTGTCGGTGGCAGGAAAAAACAATTGGTATAAACAGAGTCGTTTAATAAGTGCTCACAAAACTTCAAAAACCAAAATATACAAAAAATAATAAAAGTGGGTACAAAACCCGTCGCACACAGACACATACTAGCGCACAACATACAATAAGAAATCTCCGACAAGGACATGAGGGGAAACAGAGGGTTAAATACACAACATGTAATTGATGGGATTGGAACCTGGTGTGAAGGAAGACAAGACAAAACCAAATGGAAAATTAAAAATGGATCAGTGATGGCTAGAAGGACGGTGACGTCGACTGCCGAACACCGCCCGAACAAGGAGAGGGACCAACTTTGGTGGAAGTCGTGACAGTTACTGTATAACCACTAACTATGATGGTCATGGTACACACTTATCACTTACTGCATATATACATGTCTTATAGCCTGGTTTTATCTCTTTGTTTTCGGCAGGAACGTGTTTGCATCAGAGCCATGATGGTTGCTGGGCAACAAAATGAGATGTAATTGTAAATACAGACTGTTTCTCATTAACTGTATGCCCTCTCCTTACAGAGACCTCTGCAGTCTATTGGGTTCTACTTTGAGCCATTCTCTGTCTGATTGTTGCTGCGGCTGCACTAATATGGTACCGGTGCAAATACAAACAATTTACTTGGTAATATCAACCACTGTAATATTATGAACTGAATTTTGCATTATGAAAAAACTTTTTTTGTCATTAGATGATCATATATTGATTTGGCTCAAATTAATATCATATTTTTTTCTGGATGATATCCCAGGAATTCAATCATGGCCAATCACCAGTTCCAGGCACCACCACAGGTATGTGACTATGTGTAATGATGTGCGCTGAGAGTCAGGAAGCAAGTTCAAGGAGTGAGTGTTTTTTAATAAATAAACACAACATAAAACAAAACAAGAAACACGAACAACACACAGACTTAACACTGAAACAGAAACAATAATGCCTGGGGAAGTAACCAAAGGGAGTGACATATATATAGGGAAAGTTAGTGGGAGGAGGCAAGTTCTCCCACTTAAAAAGATGTGAGAGTCCGGTAATTTTCATCATAGGTACACTTCAACTATGACAGACAAAATGAGAAAAAAAATCCAGAAAATCACATTGTAGGGTTTTTAATGAATTTATTTGCAAATTATGGTGGAAAATAAGTATTTGGTAAATAACAAAAGTTTATCTCAATACTTTTCTATATATCCTTTGTTGGCAATGACAGAGGTCAAACATTTTCTGTAAGTCTTCACAAGGTTTTCACACACTGTTGCTGGTATTTTGGCCCATTCCTCCATGCAGATCTCCTCTAGAGCAGTGACGTTTTGGGGCTGTTGCTGGGCAACACAGACTTTCAACTCCCTCCAAAGATTTTCTATGGGGTTGAGAGCTGGAGAATGGCTAGGCCACTCCAGGACCTTGAAATGCTTCTTACGAAGCCACTCCTTCGTTGCCCGGACGGTGTGCTTGGGATCATTGTCATGCTGAAAGACCCAGCCACGTTTCATCTTCAATGCCCTTGCTAATGGAAGGAGGTTTTCACTCAAAATCTCACGATACATGGCCCCATTCATCTTTCCATTACACGGATCAGTCGTCCTGGTCCCTTTGCAGAAAAACAGCCCCAAAGCATGATGTTTCCACCCCCATGCTTCACAGTAGGTATGGTGTTCTTTGGATGCAACTCAGCATTCTTTGTCCTCCAAACACAACGAGTTGAGTTTTTACCAAAAAGTTCTATTTTGGTTTCATCTGACCATATGACATTCTCCCAATCTTCTTCTGGATCATCCAAATGCTCTCTAGCAAACTTCAGACGGGCCTGGACATGTTCTGGCTTAAGCAGGGGGACACGTCTGGCACTGCAGGATTTGAGTCCCTGGCGGCATAGTGTGTTACTGATGGTAGGCTTTGTTACTTTGGTCCCAGCTCTCTGCAGGTCATTCACTAGGTCCCCCTGTGTGGTTCTGGGATTTTTGCTCACCGTTCTTGTGATCATTTTGACCCCACGGGGTGAGATCTTGCGTGGATCCCCAGATCGAGGGAGATTATCAGTGGTTTTGTATGTCTTCCATTTCCTAATAATTGCTCCCCCAGTTGATTTCTTCAAACCAAGCTGCTTACCTATTGCAGATTCAGTCTTCCCAGCCTGGTGCAGGTCTACAATTTTGTTTCTGGTGTCCTTTGACAGCTCTTTGTTCTTGGCCATAGTGGAGTTTGGAGTGTGACTGTTTGAGGTTGTGGACAGGTGTCTTTTATACTGATAACAAGTTCAAACAGGTGCCATTAATACAAGTAACGAGTGGAGGACAGAGGAGCCTCTTAAAGAAGAAGTTACAGGTCTGTGAGAGCCAGAAATCTTGCTTGTTTGTAGGTGACCAAATACTTATTTTCCACCATAATTTGCAAATAAATTCATTAAAAATCCTACAATGTGATTTTCTGGATTTGTTTTTTCTCATTTTGTCTGTCATAGTTGAAATGTACCTATGATGAAAATTACAGGCCTCTCTCATCTTTTTAAGTGGGAGAACTTGCACAATTGGTGGCTGACTAAATACTTTTTTGCCCCACTGTATGTATGGTGAAGCCAAATTACGGGAGGTCAAGTATAATCTAAATAACATGTACAAATAGAGAATCTTGTCAGTAATGACCATCAAAACTCTGGCTGGTGGTGGTACTCGTTAGAGCAAGAGTACAGCCTACCTGGCTGGCATGAAAATGAACCACAGAAAAAGCGTCCCCCATTCGCTATTTTAAGCGCATAGATAACATGTTATTTTTTTCCCCTGTCCCTGTTTCAAGACAGGTGCATGATAATGGTCCATTCTAAATCAAAACAAGTTTCATGTTTGGGGAAGATCATTTTCACCCTAAAAATGCAACTTTATAATAAAAGCAATACATGCATAATCACATTTGCTGTTGATAATGGTGTTTCCCGCTAACTGAACATCTGCGCTTGTAGCCTAATGCCGTGTACAGATTGCATTGCTTATAATGTAAAGAAATAGCCTAATAGTTTATCAACATTTTAAGTGAAACGTTCTGACCTGTTGCGTCAACCTCATTGTGTGTGGTTAGTGGTTGTATTATCGCATCCCACAACTGTCCCAGACTAAGTTTGGAATATTTATGTCTCACACAGACAAAAATAGGTCAACTGTTGTACTATGGGGGGTAGTAGATTGACAAGGGCTAGTGCTTCTGCTGTTCGTTTGGCCTACTCATCTTGTTGGCTGCCATAAAGTAAATTCAAATCAAATCAAAAATCAAATCAAATCAAATTGTATTTGTCACATACACATGGTTAGCAGATGTTAGTGCGAGTGTAGTGAAATGCTTGTGCTTCTAGTTCCGACAATGCAGTAATAACCAACAAGTAATCTAGCTAACAATTCCAAAACTACTACCTCATAGACACAAGTGTAAGGGGATAAAGAATATGTACATAAAGATATATGAATGAGTGATGGTACAGAGCGGCATAGGCAAGATACAGTAGATGGTATTGAGTGCAGTATATACATATGAGATGAGTATTTAAACAAAGTGGCATAGTTAAAGTGGCTAGTGATACATGTATTACATAAGGATGCAGTAGATGATATAGACTACAGTCTATACATATACACATGAGATGAATAATGTAGAGATGTAAACATTATATTAGGTAGCATTGTTTAAAGTGGCTAGTGATATATTTTACATCATTTCCCATCAATTTCCATTATTAAAGTGGCTGGAGTAGAGTCAGTGTCATTGACAGTGTGTTGGCAGCAGCCACTCAATGTTAATGGTGGCTGTTTAACAGTCTGATGGCCTTGAGATAGAAGCTGTTTTTCAGTCTCTCGGTCCCAGCTTTGATGCACCTGTACTGACCTCGCCTTCTGGATGATAGCGGGGTGAACAGGCAGTGGCTCGGGTGGTTGCTGTCCTTGATGATCTTTATGGCCTTCCTGTGACATCGGGTGGTGTAGGTGTCCTGGAGGGCAGGTAGTTTGCCCCCGGTGATGCGTTGTGCAGACCTCACTACCCTCTGGAGAGCCTTACGGTTGTGGGCGGAGCAGTTGCCGTACCAGGCGGTGATACAGCTCGACAGGATGCTCTCGATTGTGCATCTGTAGAAGTTTGTGAGTGCTTTTGGTGACAAGCCAAATTTCTTCAGCCTCCTGAGGTTGAAGAGGCGCTGCTGCGCCTTCTTCACGATGCTGTCTGTGTGGGTGGACCAATTCAGTTTGTCTGTGATGTGTACGCCGAGGAACTTAAAACTTACTACCCTCTCCACTACTGTTCCATCGATGTGGATAGGGGGGTGTTCCCTCTGCTGTTTCCTGAAGTCCACAATCATCTCCTTAGTTTTGTTGACGGTGAGTGTGAGGTTATTTTCCTGACACCACACTCCGAGGGCCCTCACCTCCTCCCTGTAGGCCGTCTCGTCGTTGTTGGCAATCAAGCTTACCACTGTTGTGTCATCCGCAAACTTGATGATTGAGTTGAAGGCGTGCGTGGCCACGCAGTCGTGGGTGAACAGGGAGTACAGGAGAGGGCTCAGAACGCACCCTTGTGGGGCCCCAGTGTTGAGGATCAGCGGGGTGGAGATGCCTACCCTCACCACCTGGGGGTGGCCCTTCAGGAAGTCCAGTACCCGGTTGCACAGGGCGGGGTCGAGACCCAGGGTCTCGAGCTTGATGACGAGCTTGGAGGGCACTATGGTGTTAAATGCCGAGCTGTAGTTGATGAACAGCATTCTCACATAGGTATTCCTCTTGTCCAGATGGGTTAGGGCAGTGTGCAGTGTGGTTGAGATTGCATCGTCTGTGGACCTATTTGGGCGGTAAGCAAATTGGAGTGGGTCTAGGGTGTCAGGTAGGGTGGAGATGATATGGTCCTTGACTAGTCTCTCAAAGCACTTCATGATGACGGAAGTGAGTGCTACGGGGCGGTAATCGTTTAGCTCAGTTACCTTAGCTTTCTTGGGAACAGGAACAATGGTGGCCCTCTTGAAGCATGTGGGAACAACAGACTGGGATAGGGATTGATTGAATATGTCCGTAAACACACCAGCCAGCTGGTCTGCACATGCTCTGAGGGCGCGGCTGGGGATGCCGTCTGAGCCTGCAGCCTTGCGAGGGTTGACACGTTTAAATGTTTTCCTCACATCGGCTGCAAATTTGGACCGTTCTTCCAATATCTTCAATATGCACCTCGGAATTGGATAAGGACTCGCGCAGTTGTGTCCCCAATGTCTGTCTTCATTTACAGTCTGTGAGAAAGACCCGATCACGTGACGGGCATTGACTAATAAGAATTGAGCTATTTGAGAGAGCTACTTGAGTGAGAGGTGCTTTGGAGCATGCAGCATGCAGGGAGAATTTAATTACAATGATTATATTCAGCTTAAGGGCACAATGGCCAATGGCCGCAAAAGGCCTAGATTTTTATCGAGGGCATTATGGCCACACAAAGGGGATGCGATTGGGAAATATTTGGCATTATCAAGTGCTTGACAAATTGTGAATGAGAGACTGAGGAAGTGTGTACAGCCTGCAAAGTAAAACAAAGCAGAGCTCGTGCCTTTCATGCGACTTTAAAAAAAATCATTGGAGTCGCATCTTTCCGTCTTGGAATGTATTAAAAATGATAACATATATCCAAACGCTTCAATCATAACTACAGTGACATAAATAACTCTAAATTAAGCGTTTAGGAGTACCTGTTTCATTGTGAACCGCTCAACATAGAATAGTCGCATGTGCGCACTCTCTCAAATCGTTTCCATTTGATTCAGGTTTGTTTGATTGTATTCTTCATACTATAAAATACTATAAAGTAATGCCAAGAAATTCTACGCAAATCTTGTCTGCTAAATTAACTATATTAGCCCACAGCTTTATGGCCAGATCAGGACCTAACATAAGGACATCTCAGAGAATGCTATTCTGTTCTTCTGTAATATACATTTTATTCATATCATGTTTCTTTAGAACTGTCTAAAATAAATAATGGATTTATTGCGAAGGTGTAGGCGATTACATGGATTTATACAATTTTTTAATATGTAGATGTTCCAAAGGGCTGCCTCAGTGGCTTGTAGGCTATGTGTGGAAGCCAGGAGATGCTAAATATGTTTATGTTAATTAATGTTAAATTACCATGAGACTAGCAGTTATTTGCTTGACAGTCACCGGTTGATGACTGCCACAGCCCTATCAACGCATTAACCCTATTACTGATAAACCCTATGCTATTTGTTGTTTTAGCCTAGCATTAGTGTAAAATGGCATTTTGTCCACCAGTAGTTACTGTAGGTAGTTAGAATGCAGGTATTTTCACTACATTAGTAGTTAGAATGCAGGTCTTTTCACTACATTACTAGTTACAATGCAGATATTTTCACTAACTTAATAGTTAGAATGCAGGTTGGAAAGAGACTGTTAAGTCATGCCTTGATCAATGTTTACTCAAGGCCTTGCTTTGGTTAGTGCGCTGTAAAGTCCTTGTATTGACTAATTGTTGCCCACACACATTGACTCTGTACCGGTACTCCCTATATATAGTCTCGCTACTGTTATTTTACTGCTGCTCTTTAATGATTTGTTATTCAAATTTTTTACTTATCTATTTTTTTACATTACTTTTACTTTTTACTTATTTTTTAAACTGCATTGTTGGTTAAGGGATTGCACATTCGGCCCATGTGACAAATAAAATTTGATTTAATTTCAGCCTTCAGAACACACAGGAACAAGCTGTTGCTCGTGGGTTCTTTGTGGCTGTGCTCTGTCTGCTTGATGATATGGTAGTGGCTCTTACAGACCAACATTTTTTTCTTACCTTTATTTAACTAGGCAAGTCAGTTAAGAACAAATTCTAATTTTCAATGACAGCCTAGGAACAGTGGGTTAACTGCCTGTTCAGGGGCAGAACAACAGATTTGTACCTTGTCAGGTCGGGGGTTTGATCTGGTTACTAGTCCAACGCTCTAACCACTAGGCTACCCTGCCGCCCCAACATAGACCACCATCAACTGTCTTTGCCTCAATTTCCTCCCAACCCCATCTTCTAAAAAACGTTAATTCTTATCAAGTTAAAGCATTCCTAAAGGATAACCTAGTGTGCACTTCTGCCTTTTAATCAACAAGAAGAGACATGTCTGTTGGTTTATGGGTGGTAGTGGCAGTGGTTGGTGTGTGTGTACATTACTAGTGTACATTTCTTTGTGTTGGTTTTATTCAAACATATTGATTGTTTGGATGCTTATTAAACCTACGCTATACTGAGTGGGACGCGCATTTCGTTCTTCAGTGAAATAAACAATTATTCAATATCTGTAGTAACCAGGCACTGTAGCAAACAGTAGCTGTTAGACCACTCTAGGGGAAGGAAGTCAGTGAAAACCACAGTTTGGAGACAAATAATGACAGTTAGAATGGCTGTTAGATGGTCAGCAGTTGTTTCCATCCTGAGAATATATTTTTTACTACACTTTAGTTTCAGTGCTTTTGATCACTATTCATAATCATGCAGAAGTTTGATTCTGTTATGGTGACCTAGTATTATTTATTATTATCATTATCATAGTTTTTTAAATTATATATTATTATCATTATTATGATTATTAATATATATTTTTTAGTATTGTATTATTATCATTATTATTAGTAGTAGTATTAATATTAATATTGTATTATTATTATTATATGTTTACGTTTTGTGTGCAGCAATACTATTTTTATATAACCTTTATTTAACCAGGATGTCTCATTGAGGCCAGAAAAGGGAGACCTGGCCAGAACGTCAGCAGTAAATATAAAAACCCCACATAGAATTCAACAATTTCAGTGCAAACACAGAAAAAACATGACATCCTCACATGACTCCCCGAAGATGGGGAATTTCCCTTAGGGATGAGTAACCAGTTACAGAGTGGTAATACAGAGAGAGTGATGATAAACAAAACAGAAAACAGTAAAAATAACTATCAAGACAAAGAGATATCGGATATTGAAGCTGTCTTTCTCTCAAAGATGTCACTGTTTACAAGCCTCCGCCCTCTACACCAGATTCAGAACTGAATGATAGTAGCTAAGCCTCCAGCCAGGTTCCTAACTTGATTATTATGCTCTGAGAACTCTGAGAACTGGACCCATGTAATCTAATATGGACTAGTGACTGTGATGGAAAGTCCCGTGATGTAATCACTATGGTAAAGGCAGAGATCAGTAGATCATGGGAGTGCCTCAACCTCACTCACATGGCTTTATGGCTGTGAAGCATTCAGCTGTGTCCCTCTGCTAACTACTTTCTTTGTAAACAAATGAGAGAGAAGGCAAGAGCAGTTGTACTGCTGTAAATACTGTAAATAATAATAACAATTTATGTTTTTATGAACTGGTGATCTATTTATCAAGTGCAGGAAATTATACGATTTTTGTATTCGGACGTGTATTCAAAAACAGAGTTTATTTAACAGTTTGACACATGCACAAACTCTTTCCCAGGCCTCTCTACCACTTCGTATTTCTCCCATCATTATGCAATGTGCATGTTTCTCTATATGTGTACACATTACTATAGTTGTCCTTCACTCATGTTGTTATTCATAATATACATGATTTTCAAGAGGACATTTTATTGTTGCTGTTATTATATAGATCTAGTTCCTACCAGAACTTCTTGTTGCTTTATGTCTATTTCAGGGCCTGGACACACATTAACTGGGTGGATACATTATTTCAATGTTCTTCTGAATATAAAAATAAAGCAGGGAGGCCACTGCTATCTAGAAACAACGTGTGGCTTTCTGAGATATATTGCATTTGACCCATAGATAAAATCCCATTGGCTTGTTGTTTTTCTGTAAACAAGCCTTAGATTTCCATCTTCCATGCAAATCCTAGCCCACAACAGGCTCGCCAGCACTTAACCCTAAGCACCACCTTCTGGCTATAGAGTGCAGAGGTGTATCTGTCTCTCATGCTCTGGTACAAATTACGTCCATATATTTCCATCACAGCACTGTTGTTATCAGGTGGTCAATGCCTGAAATAGAAATGCTGTACATTCTCTTGTCCAAACCTCAACCCCCCTCTGTTCTCCTCCTGTTTTCTCTGCCTCCTTTTCTCTGTGTTGTGGGTCCATATTAACAGTGTTGTGCAGCATCCGTTGCTAGACAGTTTTCATAAATCATTGCTTTCCTGCTGTACCTAAGAAAACAACCAAAGTAAATCACATTATGGAGAGATGGAAAACAAAGAGCAGACTGGGAGAAGACTGGGGAATTAATTTGGTTCAACATTGGTGTCGGTTTGCCGCAGGCTGACTTTTTAAATATTTGTTTATTTATTTAACCTTTATTTAACCAGGTAGGCCAGCTGAGAACAAGTTCTAATTTACAACTGCGACCTGGCCGAGTTAAAGCAAAGCAGTGCGACACAAACAACAACACAGAGTTACACATGGAATAAACAAACATGCAGTCAATAATACAATAGAAAAAGTCTATATACAGTGTGTAGTGCGAAAAATTACAATATAGCAATAAAACACTGGAGTGATAGATGTGCAGAAGATGAGTGTGCAAGTAGAGATACTGGGGTGCAAAGGAGCAAAATAAATACAAAAATAAATAACAGTATGAGGATGAGGTACTTGGTGGACTATTTACAGATGGGCTATGTACAGTTGCAATAGTCTATGAGCTGCTATTACAGCAGGTGCTTAAAACTAGTGAGGGAGATATGAGTCTCCAGCTTCAGTGATTTTTGTAGTTCGTTCCAGTCGTTGGCAGCAGAGAACTGGAAGGAAAGGCAGCCGAAGAAAGAATTTGCTTTGGGGGTGACCAGTGAAATATACTTGCTGGAGCGCGCGCTATGATGACCAGTGAGCTGAGATAAGGTGGGGCTTTACCTAGAAAAGACTTATAGATGACCTGGAGACAGTGGGTTTGACGACAAATATGAAGCGAGCGCCAGCCAACGAGAGCATACAGGTCGTAGTGGTGGGTAGTATATGGTACTTTGGTGACAAAACGGATGGCACTGTGATAGACTGGATCCAATTTGCTGAGTAGAGTGTTGGAGGCTATTTGTAAATTACATTGTCGAAGTCAAGGATCGGTAGAATAGTCAGTTTTACGAGGGTATGTTGGCAGCATGAGTGAAGGAGGCTTTGTTGCAAAATAGGAAGCCAACTCTAGATTTGATTTTGGATTGGAGATGCTTAATGTGAGTCTGGAAGGAGAGTTTACAGTCTAACCAGACACCTAGGTATTTGTAGTTGTCCACATATTCTAAGTCAGAACCGTCCAGAGTAGTGATGCTGGACGGGCGGGCAGATGTGGGTAGCGATCGGTTGAAGAGCATGCATTTAGTTTTACTTGCATTTAAGAGCAGTTGAAGGCCACGGAAGAAGAGTTGTATGGCATTGAAGCTCGTCTGGAGGTTTGTTAACACAGTGTCCAAAGAAAGGACAGAAGTATACATAATGGTGTGGTCTGCGTAGAGATGGATCAGAGACACACCAGCAGCGAGAGCGGCATCATTGATGTGTATAGAGAAGAGAGTCGGCCCGAGAATTGAACCCTGTGGCACCCCCATAGAGAGTGCAAGGGGTCCGAACAACAGGCCCTCCGATTTGATACACTGAACTCTATCAGAGGAGTATTTGGTGAACCAGGCACTGCAATCATTTGAGAAACCAAGGCTGTTGAGTCTGCCAATAAGAAGGTGGTTGGCCAGGTCAATGAATACGGCTGCACAGTAATGTCTCTTATCGATGACGGTTATGATATCATTTAGGACCTTGAGCGTGGCCAGCTCCGAAACCAGATTGCATAGCGGAGAAGGTACGGTGGGATTCGAAATGGTCGGTGATCTGTTTGTTAACTTGGCTTTCGAAGACCGTAGGCAGGCACTGTCGGATAGATATCATATATATTGAAATGCCACACCTGACAAACGAAGACCTACAGATGCCTTTGCCAACCATTACACAGTAAAAGGTAATGACATGTGTGATGTTTCCTTGGCGTTTGTGGGGAAGCTTGCTTGTTTCACTGATCCTGAAAGCTATACAGGCTGGGTTTTGGCCCGAGGCAGGTTCAACCATGCCAGGTTCCAGGTGAGAGGCTAGACTAAACACAACACCTGGTCATCCAGGTTGGGGGGTTGGGTGTGCGGCTAACAACCCCACCCTGTAAAAACACACATTGCTACAGAAACTAAAACAACTTTGAAAACGAAAGCAACAAGGGACCCAACAGGAAACTCCAGTCAATCCATCGGCACTATGACCTCTTCAGATGAAAGCCCTACCCGGGAAATCAGGAGCTCGATGAGGAGTTTTCTACGGATCATAACGATAGTCCATCTTGGAGCATGGAACCTCTGCACCATGTTTGAAACCTCAAACTCAGCTCAAGTTATCAGAGAGATGGACAGGTACAATGTGGACATCCTGTGTTAAAGCGAATGCAAGTGGACTGGTTCTGGACATAAGGTGACAAGTGATGGCTCAACAAATACTATTTTCAGGAAAGGATGATTCCCACTCTAGTGGTGTATCCCTCATTATCAGTAGAACAACTGCCAAATCACTCTTGGAATGGGAACCCATCATTGAGCAGGATTTGACTCCATGTACTGCAAGTTCACCATCCTGCAATGCTATGCTCCCACCAACGAGGCAGAGGAGGTGGACAAGCATGACTGGTGTGAGCAGCTACAAAAAGCAGTATCCAAGGTCCCACAACGCGACGTGATCATGATAACGGGAGGTTTGAATGCAAAGGTTGGAGCCGATAACACAGACTGTGAACAGACTATGTGGCAACATGGCTGTGGTACCATCAATAACAACGGTGAAAGGCTCGTGGACTTCTGCCTCAATAACAGCTGTGTGATTGGTGGAACACTCTTCCCTCACAAAGACATCCATAAGATAACATGGTGAACCCCAGATGGTCACACCATCAACCAAATCAACCACATCATTATCAACAAGAAATGGCAAAGGTCTCTGCAGTGTGTCAAGGTCCACCGTGGAGCAACAGCGACCACAACGTGCTAACAGCCCAGGTTAGGCTGAAGCTGTGAGCCACACACACACCATACAATAAGGGCAGAAAGTCTTTGACATCAACACGTTCACATCTCCTGAAATAAAAAAAGCTTTTAGCATCAAGCTAGGAAATCGCTTCAGTCCATTAGCCAATGCAGAGGAAGAAGACAAGGGCACAGCTGAAACTACGTGGAATAACATCAATAATAATACACAAACACCAATGAAAGTTATTGGCTTTAGAAAGAAGAAGGATAAGAAGTGGTTAACACATGATACACGGAAGAACATAGATGAGAGAAGGTTGGCCATAGATAAGCTGCTGAGTGCAAAATCACCCTGGCTGATAGCACAGGAACAATATAAGACCAAGGACAAAGAGGTAAAAAACAACGCTCAAAGGGATAAGACCCACCTTCCTCGGATATGACAGATGCCATTGACACCGGCCCACCAGTTGAAGCAGAGGTCCAAGCAGCCATCAAGGCTATGGAGAGTGGCAAAACACCAGGGATTGACTCTCTGCAGACTGAGCTACTTAAAACTGATATCGACACAGCTACCAAGGTGCTGACTGATCTCTTTCGCAAGATCTGGGAGCAAGATGTCATACCACAAAACTGGAGTAAAGGCCTTATCGTCAAACTGCCAAAGAAAGAAAACCTCAGCGAATGTGACAACTGGTGAGAGGTAACACTCCTCTCCATCCCTAGAAAAATCTTCTTCAGGATACTCCTCAAAAAGACTGACACTGCTGTCGATTACAAACTAATACAAGAATAAGCAGGTTTATGCAAAGGAAGAGGATGCATCGACCAGATCATTGCCCTGTGCAACTTCGTTGAGATTTGCCTAGAGTGACATGCACCCCTCTACATCAACTTTATTGATTTCAAGTAGGCATTCAATCGTGTTCACCATGAGAGCTTATGGAGGATTCTTGGAGCCTACAGAATGCCAACCAAGATTGTCAACCTCATTGGGAAGTTCTATGAAGACTTTGAATGTAGCATTATCCTTGATAGTCCTCTTAGAGTCAGTTAATAAGTCTGGTGTCAGACAAGGCTGCATCGTCTCTCCAATCCTTTTTCTTGTTACAATCGACTGGGTAATGCGTCGAACATCTGACCATGTCTGGTGGAGATTTTTATGAATTGTTCAGCAGTGGGGGTGGAAACTTATGGCTTGGGGGTGGAAACTGTTGAGGAGCCTTTTGGTCCTAGACTTGGCGCTCCGGTACAGCTTGCCGTGCGGTAGCAGAGAAAACAGTCTATAACTTGGGTGACTGGTGTCTCTGACAATTTTGTGGGCTTTCCTCTCACACCTCCTATTATATAGGTCATGGACTGCAGGAAGCTTGGCCCCAGTTTTGTACTGGGCTATTTGCACTTCCCTCTGTAGCCCCTTATGATCAGATGCCGAGCAGTTGCCATACCAGGGGAGATGCCACCGGTCAGGATGCTCTCGATGGTGCAGCTGTAGAACCTTTTGAGGATCTGGGGGCCTTGCCAAATGTTTTCATTCTCCTGAGGGGGAAAAGTTTTTGTCGTGCCCTCTTCACGACTGTCTTGGTATGTTTGGACCATGATACTTCGTTGGTGATGTGGACACCAAGGAACTTGAAACTCCATGTGCTGAGGAGGCTTCCAGAAAGGATCCCCAAAGTTGCCCTCAGATAGACACCAACTGGAAGCTCAAACAAGGCAGGCCAAAACCAAAAACAACATGGCGACGGACAATAGTAGCTGAGCTGGAATAGGTTGGGTCTCTCATGGGACAGGGTGCTAACTGTTGCCGAAGACAGACTCCAGTGGCAGAAAATTGTTGCAGCCTTATGTCGCACCCGGGACGAAGATTACTAAGTAAGTACTGTAAGCACATGAAAAATCTCATGTAATTTGTCATTTCAGTAACATTATATTGACTTACCATTTTTACTGCAAGGGTTCTATTTTTTAGCCTCACAATTACCAGGCTGATAACCGCTGTGCACCAAAACATATGGTTGTACAAGATTAGTTACCTGTGCAATATATAGTATGCTAAGAGCAGGGAAAACTAACAGGGAGAGAAGAATGTTATTTCAGGACAGTCTTGAGTATTCATTCTCAAGAAGTACAGTAGGCTAATCTAATCTTAAATTTGTTTTTTGGGGGGCTTTTATTTTTTCCGAAGCACTAACAAAACACAAAACACTGTATCTCCTGCTGAGTTTAGGTGATGTGAATTAAATTGTAGACTTAATGAGTAGTCATGGTTGTGTGTGTAAAGAGTACGTCATTAACTTTACAGGCTCTGAACAAGGTCACCACAGTGATGCTGACAACTGCAACAATTCCTACAACTACACACACTCGGGGCCGGAAAAATAAATCATAGGCCTGGTGTTCCCAATCAAATCAGGACTGGCGGCCATTGCTATTGTACCTATAAGTTTAACAGTCAAATTGCCAGTGTAAGAGGTTTGAAAGCCCTCCAATGGATTATATGTCTATGGCGCAATGCAACAAGCTGCCCGACTATAGGCATACCGGTAACTGCCAAAATAAAGTAAACACTTGAGTAAATGAGGGATACAAAGTATATGTTATGGTGTAGGGTGCATTTTCCTGCATTTTTCCACTTGTATAATCTATGCCAAGACGCATTGAAGCTGTTCTGGCAGCTCGTGGTGGCCCAACACCCTTTTAAGACACTCTATGTTGGTGTTTCCTTAAATGTGGCGGTTACACGTATGTATTTGTGATAAATCTTAATCCAAAGTTACTTTTTTACTATTAATCGACTGTGGCTAAATTATGCTCGTTGGCGCATTTTGAACATTTAAAGCGGGCTCCTGTGGTTGGATAAAAAATTATAATACAATAGAAAGACATTTTTGTTTGTATTTTTTGGGGCCCCTTGGGACCCCTGCATACTTGGGCCCAACCCCTGAATCATACAATTTACCAGTCACATTTCTTTATTAAAATGTGTTTATTAATCAGTTACCCAATCAAGGCAGGGTCCCCTAGTTATGCATTTTGGCCCCCTACCTCCTCTCCTCACTCATCGAGAGCGGGCTCAATGGTTAGTATAAACAATACAATATATATATATATATATATATATATATAATATCTACTGTATATATGTTCTGTTGGGCCATCCATGACCTGGGCCCAGGGGCTTCAGCCATAATCCGCCCCTGCACACACTATTATCCACCTTAATGGACTCACCTTAATAATCACTGCAACTGCATCCCCAAAAGGAGGTAGGAAATAAGGATGTGTCTTCAGCAGTACTTATGAGCATTTATCTGCACTTCCTTCCATTCATCTACACTGATATGAGACAATACCGTAGGACAGGGGTAAGAACACTCCAATTTGGCATATTGCATTTATCTGTCATGTGTTCTTAGACCAAAGCCGAAGAATGTGAGAGGAAGCTACATAAAACCACTGAAATGGACCCCAGATCCTAGAATATTTGATCCTAACCTGTGAGATAAGGACCTCTAGTGGACTCCATGTGAACTACATGGTGGTGTCGTACAGCAGTGGGACCCGTAGGTACGCAGGGGGTCCTGTAAATATTTTTGTTCAATGTTTTTATGAATATTGCTAGCAAAAACAGAATAAACTTTTTTAATGACATACCTACAGTAGAAAAGAGGAGAAAACATGTATTCTAATGATGTGAATATCTGGCATTACATTGCCTTACATTGCCTTCATAAAGTATTTATACCCCTTGACTTATTCAACATTTTGTTGTGTCACAGCCTGAATTCAAAATGGCTTAAATCAAAATAAATTCTCAACCATCTACATACAATACCCATAATTACAAAGGAAAACATCTGAAAAATGTTTAGAAAATGAAATAAATATCTAAGGTACATACAGTGCCTTGCGAAAGTATTCGGCCCCTTGAACTTTGCGACCTTTTGCCACATTTCAGGCTTCAAACATAAAGATATAAAACTGTATTTTTTGTGAAGAATCAACAACAAGTGGGACACAATCATGAAGTGGAAAGACATTTTTGGATATTTCAAACTTTTTAACAAATCAAAAACTGAAAAATTGGGCATGCAAAATTATTCAGCCCCTTTACTTTCAGTGCAGCAAACTCTCTCCAGAAGTTCAGTGAGGATCTCTGAATGATCCAATGTTGACCTAAATGACTAATGATGATAAATACAATCCACCTGTGTGTAATCAAGTCTCCGTATAAATGTACCTGCACTGTGATAGTCTCAGAGGTCCGTTAAAAGCGCAGAGAGCATCATGAAGAACAAGGAACACACCAGGCAGGTCCGAGATACTGTTGTGAAGAAGTTTAAAGCCGGATTTGGATACAAAAAGATTTCCCAAGCTTTAAACATCCCAAGGAAAGCCCAAAGCACTGTGCAAGCGATAATATTGAAATGGAAGGAGTATCAGACCACTGCAAATCTACCAAGACCTGGCCGTCCCTCTAAACTTTCAGCTCATACAAGGAGAAGACTGATCAGAGATGCAGCCAAGAGGCCCATGATCACTCTGGATGAACTGCAGAGATCTACAGCTGAGGTGGGAGACTCTGTCCATAGGACAACAATCAGTCGTATATTGCACAAATCTGGCCTTTATGGAAGAGTGGCAAGAAGAAAGCCATTTCTTAAAGATATCCATAAAAAGTGTTGTTTAAAGTTTGCCACAAGCCACCTGGGAGACTTGAAACCAAAATTGAACTTTTTGGCAACAATGCAAAACGTTATGTTTGGTGTAAAAGCAACACAGCTCATCACCCTGAACACACCATCCCCACTGTCAAACATGGTGGTGGCAGCATCATGGTTTGGGCCTGCTTTTCTTCAGCAGGGACAGGGAAGATGGTTAAATTTGATGGGAAGATGGATGGAGCCAAATACAGCACCATTCTGGAAGAAAACCTGATGGAGTCTGCAAAAGACCTGAGACTGGGACGGAGATTTGTCTTCCAACAAGACAATGATCCAAAACATAAAGCAAAATCTACAATGGAATGGTTCAAAAATAAACATATCCAGGTGTTAGAATGGCCAAGTCAAAGTCCAGACCTGAATCCAATCGAGAATCTGTGGAAAGAACTGAAAACTGCTGTTCACAAATGCTCTCCATCCAACCTCACTGAGCTCGAGCAGTTTTGCAAGGAGGATTGGGAAAAATGTCAGTCTCTCGATGTGAAAAACTGATAGAGACATACCCCAAGCGATTTACAGCTGTAATCGCAGCAAAAGGTGGCGCTAAAAGTATTAACTTAAGGGGGCTGAATAATTTTGCACACCCAATTTTTCAGTTTTTGATTTGTTAAAAACGTTTGAAATATCCAATAAATGTTGTTCCACTTCATGATTGTGTCCCACTTGTTGTTGATTCTTCACAAAAATACAGTTTTATATCTTTATTTTTGAAGCCTAAAATGTGGCAAAAGGTCGCAAAGTTCAAGGGGGCCGAATACTTTCGCAAGGCACTGTAGGTATTCACACCCTCAGTCAATCAGTGGTGGTCGGTGGCGTTTAAGATGAGGGAGGATGATTATTTTGTTTCTGAGCCTGGACTTATTTCTATTACAGCATATTGGATGACTGCCATTCATATTCCATTCACCCAGTTAAATGTAACATTGATTGGTTTAGGCTACTACATGATACTCATATTTTCCCTATACCCATCATGAGGTTGGTACAACCTAGCCTATGAATTAAAGCTTACAATGTAGATGCACACATGCTGAGAGAAAGATTTGAGGTGACACATAGTGACACATGGACAGACAGTGATACATTCAATACCTCCTTGAACACTCTTGCCTGCATCTAGCTGATCTAGGGTGTAATCCTTAGTCCAACAATTACAAACGAGAGTTTCTGTTGGAGAAATTCAGGTATGCTTATTCCCGTCTTTTTCCCGTTTTGCTTCCGTTTTGCAAAAGGATTTACGGAATGAATACATTCATCCCTGAGAACACACAAACTGTTCAATTTCATAGCCACATACAAACAGCTTGTTGTATTCCTTCTCACATCTACTCACACTCCTCCTCTCACCTTTTCCCTTCTCTTGTGGACTTGCACAACACATCAGCTGTCTGTGACCAGACAAACATATTTTTCAAAGCAAAACTATCATATCATAACCGCTACACACAGCCTACATCGTTGTCACCATATCAGATAAAGTAACGTCATAGTCAACATAGCTAATAGAACTATCGCGTTAGTAAACCCGCTACAATCATGCAAACCAGTATACAGTCAGCAAGCAGTTTAGCAGTTACACCGGCAGGACCCAGTGGCAAAAAAAATTAAAACCAAAAGCTTCCTTGAGTTGGAAGA
The DNA here is from genome assembly GCF_018296145.1 of Oncorhynchus tshawytscha. Classification (NCBI taxonomy): domain Eukaryota; kingdom Metazoa; phylum Chordata; class Actinopteri; order Salmoniformes; family Salmonidae; genus Oncorhynchus; species Oncorhynchus tshawytscha. The sequence continues at coordinate 62,944,797 of NC_056431.1, forward strand.
GTTCCAGTGTTGGATAGTCATAGCCAGCTAGCTAACATAGCATCCTCTGTTTGAGCCGGGTGTTTGAGTAGGCTAAACTAGCTAGCTGCAATACATAGCTAAGTAAGCAAAAGTGAAAGTTTACCTTTTAAAATATATATATCTATATATAGTTAACGCTCTCCTCTCTCTCTCTCTCTCTCTCTCTCTCTCACTCACTCTCTCTTGCTCCTCATTTTTGAAGAAAACTGTTAATCTATTGTCTTTTCTCTCTTTGAGTCAACTACTCACCACATTTTATGCACTGCTGTACTAGCTAGGCATAGTTTATGCTTTCAGTACTAGGTTGATTATCTGATCCTTTGATTGGGTGGACAACATGTCAGTTCATGCTGCAAGATCTCTGATAGCTTGGAGGCTGTCGTAATGGCGGGTGAGAATCATGAGCCTCCTAGGTTTTCTAATGAAGTCAAGGATGGAAGCTCGCTGTCCTCCGGCTTCACCATGGTGCTACCCTACAGAGTGTTGTTGAGGCTACTGTAGATCTTTCATCAATTCATCAATTATTTGGTGACGTGAATATATTTTGTATAGTTTTATCTAAAAATATATATTTAACATTTTATCACTATTTTTATGAAATTCACTGAGGAGGATGATCCTCCGCATTCTCTGAGATTCTCCACTTGAGTCAAAACATGTTAGAATCACCCTTGGATTCGAATACAGCTTCTAAATATTTCTGGGTAAGTCTCAAAGACCTTTGTACACCTGGATTGTACAATATTCTTCTTTTAAAAATTCATCAAGCTCCGTGAAGGCCACTCCAGCTCTATATGTTTCCCTATTCTAGCATTGACCACTGTTATTTTCATATTATTTAAATTTCCTTAATGCATAAAACTTTTCAGTATTGCTCTCCATCCCCACCACTCACACAACCACAGAAACACACACACACACACAGTCTTGTATTTGTAACCAAGTTAGGACCCAGTGCAGTAATATCTAAGAAGTAATCTAGAAATTAAACAACAACCATTCCACGACAACTACCTAATACACACAAATCAAGTAAAGGGATGGAATAGAATATATACATATAGAATATAACATACCGTATATAAAGACACATGGTTAGCAGATGTTATTGCGATTGTGGCAAATTCTTATTTTCCACCATAATTTGCAAATAAATTCATTAAAAATCCTACGTGATTTTCTGGATTTTTCTTTCTCATTTTGTCTTTCATAGTTGAAATGTACCTATGATGAAAATTACAGGCCTCTCATCTTTTAAGTGGGAGAACTTGCACAATTGGTGGCTGACTAAGTACTTTTTTGCCCCACTGTATCAAGAATTTAAACTTGTTAATTATTTTACGCTTCCATTAGGTACAACGTAGGCAGTTGGATAGCTTTTATAGAAGACATTCTCTCAATGGCTGAGTGACTGCTGCCAACATACAGACTCAATCTCTAGCCACTTTAATAATTAATAATTCAATCTAATAAATGTATCACTAGTCACTTAAATAATGCCACCTTATATGTTTACATACCCTACATTACTCATCTCATATGTATATACTTTACTCTATACCATCTACTGAATCTTGCCTATGCCGTTCGGCCATCGCTCATCCATATATACATATTCGTATTCATTCCTTTACGCTTGTGTGTATAAGGTAGTTGTGAAATTGTTACATTACTCGTTAGGTATTACTGCATGGTCAGAACTAGAAGCACAAGCAATTCGCTACACTCGCATTAACGTCTGCTAACCATGTGTATTTGACCGATTTGATTTGCAATGTGCGGTCTCAAGTAGTTGGTAAAATTACAAGTGAACTTTTTCAAGTAGTCAGCAAATTTAGGTGATTTCCTCATAATATTTTTTCTATCTCATGAGTGTAATTTCTGTGCTTCTATGATGTCTGGAAAGCATGGTCCTAAAAAGGTATGTAAATGTGAGGAGTCCTAAATTGGTTAGAAATACAAGTCTGTGTAAGGGATTTCTTCCATTGACGGAGAGGCGGACCAAAGCGCAGCGTGGTTATTTTGATTCATGTTTTAATAAATCACATCACATGAACAAACTAACAAAAACAAGAAACGTGAAAACCCAAAACAGCCCTATCTGGTGCAAAACACAGAGACAGGAACAATCACCCACAAACACACAGTGAAACCCAGGCTACCTAAGTATGATTCTCAATCAGAGACAACTAATGACACCTGCCTCTGATTGAGAACCATACTAGGCCGAAACATAGAAATACCAAAATCATAGAAAAACAAAGACTGCCCACCCAACTCACGCCCTGACCATACTAAATATTGACAAAACAAAGGAAATAAAGGTCAGAACGTGAACGTGTGTGGTGTGTGTGTGTGTGTGTGTGTGTGTGTGTGTGTGTGTGTGTGTGTGTGTGTGTGTGTGTGTGTGTGTGTGTGTGTGTGTGTGTGTGTGTGTGTGTGTGTGTGTGTGTGTGTGTGTGTGTGTGTGTGTGACAATAACATTTGATTTGATTTGATACGGGGTGGCAGTGTAGCCTAGTGGTTAGAGCATTGGACTAGTAACCGAAAGGTTGCAAGTTCAGATCCCTGAGCTGAAAAGGTACAAAATCTGTCGTTCTGCCCTTGAACAGGCAGTTAACCCACTGTTCCCTAGGCTGTCCTTGAAAATAAGAATTTGTTCTTAACCGACTTGCCTAGTAAAATAAAGGTAAAAAAAATATATATATATATATGCTGCAGTATGGTATGTTACCACCAGGTGGCTTACAAAAACACCTCCTTCTTAGGACCATGACAGTTTTATGTGATTTTCAAACCAGGCATATTAGCATGCTATTTGCAGGCTATTCCAATGGTTTTCCTAGTGAGTACCATGGTTTTGGACCTAACTTGTCCAAAGGTCCTAATATGGAAGGTGTTTTTATAAGTTGAGGTCCTAATACTCTCAAAAACGAGAACACACACACACTTACATAGAGTTCAAATATACTATATAAGTAGAGCTATGTCAACTTTCTGTGATTCAAATAAAATTCTCCATCAATGCATCATAGTTCTATCATCACATATATTGGTTTTGACTCTTGCATCAAACATGTTCATCTGCTTTAATGTTGGCTGACCACTAACTACCTGTACTACAGATCTCTATTACAGGAGAAAGAGGGGGAGAAAGAAAGGAGATTGAAAGGATGGAGAGAGAGAAAGTGGGGAGGGGGAGAGAAGGAGATGGAAAGGACAGAGAGAGAGAAATACACATTTGACTGGTTTAAAGTTATAAAACCCTTGCAAGGTGAAACCTTTCTATGTGTCTTTCAACATATAGTCAGTACCTGTGGCTAAGGTTTGAATGTGTTGCTTAAGGAGTCCTTCAGCGGCCTAGAAATAGCCATTAAGTTAATATATATACAATTGAGGTTGGAAGTTTACATACCTTAGCCAAATACATTTAAACTCAGTTTTTCACAATTCCTGACATTTTATCCTAGTAAAAAGTGTTTTAGGTCAGTTAGGATCACAGCTTTATTTTAAGAATGTGAAATGTCAGAATAATTGTAGAGAGAATGATTTATTTCAGCTTTTATTTCTTTCATCACATTCCCAATGGGTCAGAAGTTTAAATAGGTTAACTTGGATCAAACGTTTTGTGTAGCCTTCCACAAAAAGTTGGGTGACATTTCTCCAAAAAGTATGATCTTTGTCCCCATGTGCAGTTGCAAACCGTAGTCTGGCTTTTTTGTGGCGGGTTTTGGAGGCTTCTTCCTTGCTGAGCGGCCTTTCAGGTTATGTCGATATAGGACTCGCTTTACTGTAGATATAGATACTTTTGTACCTGTTTCCTCCAGCATCTTCACAAGGTCCTTTGCTGTTGTTCTGGGATTGATTCGCACTTTTCGCACCAAAGTACGTTCATCTCTAGGTGACAGAAAGTGTCTCCTTCCTGAGCGGTGTGACGGCTGCATGGTCCCATGGTGTTTATACTTGCGTACTATTGTTTGTACAGATGAACGTGGTACCTTCAGGCGTTTGGAAATTGCTCCCAAGGATGAACCAGACTTGTGGAGGTCTACACTTGTTTTTCTGAGGTCTTGGCTGATTTATTTTGATTTTCCCATGATGTCAGCAAAGAGGCAATAGTTTGAAGGTAGGCCTTGAAATACATCCACAGGTACACATCCAATTGACTCAAATTATGTCAATTAGCCTATCAGAAGCTTCTAAATCAAATCAAATTTATTTATATAGCCCTTCTTACATCAGCTGATATATCAAAGTGCTGTACAGAAACCCAGCCTAAAACCCCAAACAGCAAGCAATGCAGGTGTAGAAGCATGGTGGCTAGGAAAAACTCCCTAGAAAGGCCAAAACCTAGGAAGAAACCTAGAGAGGAATCAGGCTATGAGGGGTGGCCAGTCCTCTTCTGGCTGTGCCGGGTGGAGATTATAACAGAACATGGCCAAGTGGTTCAACTGTTCATAAATGACCAGCATGGTCAACTAAAAGTAGGTCAGGGTTCCATAGCCGCAGGCAGCACAATTGTAACTGGAGCAGCAGCACGGCAAGGTGGACTGGGGACAACAAGGAGTCATGCCAGGTAGTCCTGAGGCATGGTCCTAGGGCTCAGGTCCTCCGAGAGAGAGAAAGCAAGACAGAGAGAAAGAGGGAATTAGAGAGTGCACACTTAAATTCACACAGCCCACCGGATAAGACAGGAGAAATACTCCAGATATAACAGACTAGGTTAGACTATATAACAGACTAGGCCCCTACAAATAAACTACTAAAGCATAAATACTGGAGGCTGAGACAGGAGGGGTCAGGAGACACTGTGGACCCATCCGATGATACCCCCGGACAGTGCCAAACAGGAAGGATATAACCCCACCCACTTTGCCAAAGCACAGCCCCTAGAGGGATATCTTCAACCACCAACTTACCATCCTGAGACAAGGCCGAGTATAACCCACAAAGATCTCCGCCACGGCACAACCCAAGGGGGGGCGCCAACCCAGACAGGAAGACACTGTCAGTGAATCAACCCCTGTTATAGGGTTAGAGGCAGAGAATCCCAGGGGAGAGAGGGGCAGAGGCAGAGACAGCAAGGGCGGTTCGTTGCTCCAGTGACTTTCTATTCACCTTCACACTCCTGGGCCAGACTACACTCAATCATAGGACCTACTGAAGAGATGAGTCTTCAAAAAATACTTAAAGGTTGAGACCGAGTCTGCGTCTCTCACATTCCATAAAAATGGAGCTCTATAGGAGAAAGCCCTGCATTAGCTGTTTGCTTAGAAATTCTCGGGACAATTAGGAGGCCTGCGTCTTGTGATCGTAGCGTATGTGTAGGTATGTACGGTAGGACCAAATCGGAAAGATCGGTAGGAGCAAACCCATGTAATGCTTTGTAGGTTAGCAGTAAAACCTTGAAATCAGCCCTCGAGTAATATGATTAAAAAAATGGTTCTAGTCATGATTCTAGCAGCCGTATTTAGCACTAACTGAAGTTTATTTAGTGCTTTATCCAGGTAGCCGAAAAGTAGAGCATTGCAGTAGTCTAACCTAGAAGTAACAAAAGCATGGATGAATTTTTCTGCATAATTTTTAGACAGAATTTCTGATCTTTGCAATGTTACGTAAATGGAAAAAAGCTGTCCTTGAAACAGTCTTGATATGCTAGTCAAAAGAGAGATCAGGGTCCAGAGTAACGTCGAGGTCCTTCACAGTTTTATTTGAGACGACTGTGCAACCATCAGTTACTTCCGGCGCCGACAGAGATGGCCGCCTCGCTTCGCGTTCCTAGGAAACTATGCAGTATTTAGTTTTTTTACGTGTTATTTCTTACATTGGTACCCCAGGTAATCTTAGGTTTCATTACGTACAGTCAGGAAGAACTACTGAATTTAAGAGCAACGTCAACTCACCATCAGTACGACCAGGAATATGACTTTCACGAAGCGGATCTTGTTCTGCCTTCCACACAGGACAACGGAATGGATCCCAGCCTGTCCTAACTCTCCCTGATCCTGTGGCTCTGCGATGAAGTTGACAGTGGGATGGGGAATATACCAATTTGAAATAATAGTTTCAATAGAATGTGTTGTTATTCTCTTTAACATACTGTATGTTTAGGCATTTGTATTAAGAATAATTGGTAAAAGTAATCATTTATTATATAGTTAATGAACTGAGCTAAACTGTTGTTCTTATCTGTCCTCTCGAGGTTATCATGAAAAGTGACATCAGACAGTATCTTAATGCATGGAAGAGATAATTGGACCAAACAGTGTGTGTACCTCAAACCCCCCCTAACTGGCTGAAGAAGTGTGACAAACGCGTTCAATAAGGCCCTGTCCGCACCACTTCTACCGAGAAAAATGAGTCTGAGCCAGCAACCGGTGTACAGCATCCAATCTAAGCTATCAACTGCTTTTCTATTATGTTTTTCTCAGGAGTGTGTGAGGAGTCAACGTGGAGTGAGCATGAGGAGAAATCTGTTCTAAACTTCTCTTATATTGCTGGTATACTGATTGACGAATGGACAAGACATAATGGGTGGTAAAGGTGATGGCGGCTCAGGTAAGACATTGAAATTGGGACATTATCATGGCCATCCACTTTGAACTGCAAAGCTATCTGAAGAAAACGAAAATGACTTTTGGGGTATCAGGTTGATTGTAGAGATCTACATAACATTATAGTAATTTAGATTAAGAATTCATTGAGATACTGATCTGTATTATAATCATGATAAAAAAAGTTAATAATAGAGTTATGAGATAATTATACTGGATGTTAATATAAATGTACATTCTGCCAATGTTGATGTGTGTTAAAAAAATATATACTTTGAGTGATAGGACCAATTTGAATCACTGAGCAATGTCATTCTAAATTTTGGTTGGATAATTGGGTTTTTAATTATGATTTGGAATATGAATCATTTCCCTGATCCCAGTTGCACAGGACGAGACGGCCTACAGGGAGGAGGTGAGGGCCCTCGGAGTGTGGTGTCAGGAAAATAACCTCACACTCAACGTCAACAAAACTAAGGAGATGATTGTGGACTTCAGGAAACAGCAGAGGGAACACCCCCCCATCCACATCGATGGAACAGTAGTGGAGAGGGTAGCAAGTTTTAAGTTCCTTGGCATACACATCACAGACAAACTGAATTGGTCCACTCACACAGACAGCATCGTGAGGAAGGCGCAGCAGCGCCTCTTCAACCTCAGGAGGCTGAAGAAATTCGGCTTGTCACCAAAAGCACTCACAAACTTCTACAGATGCACAATCGAGAGCATCCTGGCGGGTTGTATCACCGCCTGGTATGGCAACTGCACCGCCCTCAACCGTAAGGCTCTCCAGAGGGTAGTGAGGTCTGCACAACGCATCACCTGCCCTCCAGGACACCTACACCACCCGATGCTACAGGAAGGCCATAAAGATCATCAAGGACATCAACCACCCGAGCCACTGCCTGTTCACCCCGCTGTCATCCAGAAGGCGAGGTCAGTACAGGTGCATCAAAGCTGGGACCGAGAGACTGAAAAACAGCTTCTATCTCAAGGCCATCAGACTGTTAAACAGCCACCACTAACATTGAGTGGCTACTGCCAACACACTGTCAATGACACTGACTCTACTCCAGCCACTTTAATAATGGGAATTGATGGGAAATTATGTAAATATATCACTAGCCACTTTAAACAATGCTACCTTATATAATGTTACTTACCCTACATTATTCATCTCATATGCATACGTAGATACTGTACTCTATATCATCGACTGCATCCTTATGTAATACATGTATCACTAGCCACTTTAACTATGCCACTTGGTTTACATACTCATCTCATATGTATATACTGTACTCGATATCATCTACTGTATCTTGCCTATGCTGCTCTGTACCATCACTCATTCATATATCCTTATGTACATATTCTTTATCCCCTTACACTGTGTATAAGACAGTAGTTTTTTGGAATTGTTAGTTAGATTACTTGTTCGTTATTACTGCATTGTCGGAACTAGAAGCACAAGCATTTCGCTACACTCGCATTAACATCTGCTAACCATGTGTATGTGACAAATAAAATTTGATTTGATTTGATTTGATCTTAGTTGTCTGTAGCTTGTGAGGTGTGGAAACACTTTGTTGCTTTTATGAATTTTGTCTTGCTGCTTTTTGTTCTATGTTGCTCTGTCTGTATGCTACGTCTTGCTTGTCCTATGTTGCTCTGTCTGTATGCTATGTCTTGCTTGTCCTATGTTGCTATGTCTTGCTTGTTCTATGTTGCTATTGTCTATATTGTAATTGTTTTTCATAACCTGCCCAGGGACTGCGGTTGAAAATTAGCCGGCTGGCTAAAACCGGCACTTTTACTGAAACGTTGATTAATGTGCACTGTCCCTGTAAAAATAAAAATAAACTCAAACTAGTACGGTACCATGTTATTGTTCTGATTCTCCAGAAGGGACGGAGTCTCTTGAGAGGGGAATGTGGCGGAAGATTCAGAATTAGTTGTGAAACATAGATAATTAAGATGTGTTATCTGCATGATATGCTTATGTGATATACTTGTTATTAGAATGTATCCCTTTGGACTCTGGTGTTGGCAGTTGCACTTCTTCCCTCAGCTGGGGTTCAGTCACCTGAGGCCCAGAGAGGGGAGAGGTCAGGCTTGTCTTTCACATGTGCCTGGTGCTATGCAGAATATCAGAAAGGGAAGAGGACAGGAGGAAACATTGTCTTCACATGTGAATGTGTCTTTACCTATTCTTAAACCATGTGAAGGGATGGCGTGATTAATGGGGAACCAATTACTTGTCTCCACAATGTCTGTGCGCCAGTCACTCCCTCCTTTGGCATTGGGTATAATTGTGGTAGTGTCTGGAATCATTGTATGTCATCTCTGATGTTGCACTTATCCTGGGATAGTGTATGACCTGGAGGCTTACTCCCCTCAGGGAGCTTGTCCAGGAGTGTGGTCAAGAAGGGGTTTTACTTGAGATGGAGTATCTGAAGTTGACAATTGATGTATACAATTGGTCAAGTTAATGTTTCTGTTCTGTACCGTACCAGGGAGAGATGGTTCCAGTTTGGAGTCAGAGGACCAGACACTGGTCTCTATACAATGAAATCTGTTGACACAGCAGATACTGGCTGCTATGTATTATAGGTATCTTTCATATAGATCTTAACCTTGTGAACCATTCTATATATCTGTTGTTCGTCATGTAGGTTGAAGGGGGTGTATCTTGGATATAAAAGACCTTTGTACTTTTGTCTCGGGGCTCTCAACGGATCATCAGAGATGGTGATTCGTCGACCAGCCATCGCTATTGCAAAGCTCTCACTATTAAAGATGTAGTTTAAAACTGGTTATGGCTGCAATCCCACTGACGGGATAAGTGTCATCAACAACAGCTGAATAGCATAGAATAAATATTACTATTAATATTTATATTCATGAAATCACAAGTGCAATATAGGAAAACACAGTTTAGCCTTTTGTTAATCCACCTGTCCTCTCAGATTTTGAAATTATGCTTTACAGCGAAAGCAATCCAAGCGTTTGTGTAAGTTTATTGATCGCACGATAAAACATTAAGTACACTTAGCATCAGGTAGCTTGGTCACGAAAATCAGAAAAGCAATCAAATTAATAGTTTACCTTTGATGATCTTCGGATGTTTTCACTCACGAGACTCCCAGTTACACAACAAATGTTCCTTTTGATCCATAAAGATTATTTTTATATGCAAAATACCTCCGTTTGTTTGGCGCGTTATGTTGAGACATTCACAGGAAAGAGAGGTCACGACAACGCAGACGAAAATTCCAAATAGTTTCCATAATGTCCACAGAAACATGTCAAACGTTTTTTATAATCAATCCTCAGGTTGTTTTTAAGATATATAATCGATAATATATCAACCACAAATGTCTTTCACAGTAGGAGAGGTAAACCTCTGTTGCGTGAACAAAACTCAAGTGACCACGACGCGATTTTATCGTTCTGGCTTATTTTTCAAAATAAAAGCCTGAAACTATGTCTGAAGACTGTTGACACCTTGAGGAAGGGATAGGAAAAGTAATCTGGTTCATATCCCTTTAAATGGAGCCACTTCCTGTTTTGATTTTCCTCAGGGTTTTGCCTGCAATATCAGTTCTGTTATACTGACAGACAATATTTTGACAGTTTTGGAAACTTTAGAGTGTTTTCTATCCAATACTAATAATAATATGCATATATTAGCAACTGAGACTGAGGAGCTGGCCGTTTACAATGGGCACATTTTCATCCTAGCTAATCAATACTGCCGCTGCAGCCATAAAAAGTTAATGTGAGTCTGGAAGGAGAGTTTACAGTCTAACCATACACCTAGGTATTTGTAGTTGTCCACATATTCTAAGTCAGAACCGGGCAGGTGCACGCAGCGATCGGTTGAAAAGCATGCATTTAGTTTTACTTGTATTTAAGAGCAGTTGGAGGCCACGGAAGGAGAGTTGTATGGCATTGAAGCTCATCTGGAGGGTTGTTAACACAGTGTCCAAAGAAGGGCCAGAAGTATACAGAATGGTGTCGTCTGCGTAGAGGTGGATCAGAGACTCACCAGCAGCAAGAGCGACATCATTGATGTATACAGAGAAAAGAGTCGGCCCAAGAATTGAACCCTGTGGCACCCCCATAGAGACTGCCAGAGGCCCGGACAACAAGCCCTCAGATTTGACACACTGAACTCTACCAGAGAAGTAGTTGGTGAACCAGGCGAGGCAATCATTTGAAAAACCAAGGCTATCGAGTCTGCCGATGAGGATGTGGTGATTGACAGAGTCGAAAGCCTTGACCAGGTCAATTTATTTATTTATTTTTACTAAACCTTTATTTAACCAAGAAGGGCTCATTGAGATTTAAAATCTCTTTTTCAAGAGTGTCATGGCCAAGATAGGTAGCACCAAGTCATTACAAAAATGACAGACAAATAACATGAAAAACTACAAGTAATCTAGTAAAAACCATAGAATTAACCAAATCAAAAACAGCAAATTAAAAACATTGACAGGTCAGGGAATCAGTCTCAAGAACATTCATCAGTGATTTAAAAATACCAATCGGGACAAGTTCTTCCAGTTTAAAAGTATTTTGTAAGGTGTTCCAAGACGATGGCGCAGAGTACATAAAAGCCCTTTTACCAAATTCAGTTCGGACATTTGGAACAGTTGGCAGGATAAAGTCCAGCGAACGAAGAGAGTACACACCACATTTCTGAACAATAAAAATGCACAAATATAAAGGTAGTAAACCCAAAATGGCTTTGTAAATAAAAGTATACCAGTGCCTGTGCCAACTGCTCAGCCTCCGACCGCAAGGGACTACAGAGTGTAGTGCGAACGGCCCAGTACATCACTGGGGCCAAGCTTCCTGCCATCCAGGACTATACCAGGCGGTGTCAGAGGAAGGCCCTACATATTGTCAAAGACTCCAGCCACCCAAAGACTCCAGCCACCCAAAGACTCCAGCCATGTCAAGCGGTACCGGAGCGACAAGTCTATGTCCAAGAGCCTTCTAAATAGTTTCTACCCCCAAGCCATAAGACTCCTGAGCATCTAGTCAAATGGCTACCCAGACTGTTTGCGTTGCCCCCCTCCCCCCTCCACACCACTGCCACTCTCTGTTGTCATCTATGCATAGTCACTTTAGGAACTCTACCTACATGTACATACTACCTCAACTAACCAGTTCCCCCGCACATTGACACTGTACCAGCACCCCTCTGTATATATTGTCATTATTTACTGCTGCTCTTTAATTACTTGTTACTTTTATCTCTTATTCTTATCTGTATTTTTTTTAAACTGCACTGTTGGTTAGGGGCTCGTAAGTAAGCATTTCACTGTAAGGTCTACACCTGTTGTATCAGGCGCATATGACTAATACAATTTTATTTTATTTGAATACAACATAAATTGATGAATTATATGGTCAGTTAAGGTACTACGGAATCATGGGAGATTGAGTTTCAAAGTCCGTCACTCACAGCGAGCCACTTAAATCATGAGTCTGAAAAAAATCAATAAATTGCTAAAAAGTAGTTCCATGTGCTTACACAATTGATATTATGTATTGTCTTTTTACATAAATGATAACAACAGCGAGTAGATTTTAAAAAGGCGTAATTTTACATGCTCCGGGAACCAAAAAGCTAATGTGTTACAACAACAACAATGTTGGCCAGAACAAATAAAGATCACTTCCAGTAATATACAAGATGATGAAGCAATACACATAACTGATTCAAATGAAATAATAGTCTAGAATTATATTGGCCGAAATACAGAAACTACTAGATTATTGGTCATTTCTTATCCGATAATTTACCTCACTTTCACTTTAAATAGCCAGCTAGCTACGTCCAAATAAGCAGTTATATTTATTTGTACTAATAGCACAAACTCAGAGAGCATCGAGTTAAGGATTCAGAAGGGGCGTGGCATTGATGAAGTTTGATGCCTTGAGAGTTTTGCTATTAGTACATAAAAACATTGTGCTAATTTGTACAAATAGTACATAATAAATGAGAGACTGGGTGACACCAATCTAGCCAAATTGCACACGCTGACTTTCCTTCCGACTGCAAGCAATGAGATTTAAAACAATCCACAGCTTTTTTTAAAAGAAGCTAATGATCCTGTTGCCAAAACATGCTTTTGTAGACTATTTTGTACTATTTTATTTATTTCTGTATAGACAGGAGGAAGCTAATTAGGCTAATTATAGCTAAACAGTAATTCAATTTACTGTAGGGAAAGCTTAGCTTCCCCTAACTTTACTTTTATAAATGGAACACACACTAGTCGAGTGCAGGCTACGGATTACATGTTTTTTTATTCTAAATAAACAATTATTCCAGACTTATATTAGTAGGCTATGTGTAAAGACCACGTTAAATTAAGAAGAGTCTGATTGGTGATAATAGTATCAAGTGCTTGTCAAATTGTGAATAAGAGAAACAGAGCAGAAGAAACAGAGCAGAGCTTAGGCCTTTCAAACTATTTTCAAATCATCATTAGAGTCGCATCACGCTACCTTAGAATGTATTACCAATCTAAACATATAGCCTAATGTTTGTACCATAAGTAAAGTTGCATAAATAACATAAATTACGCAGATACTGTAGGAGGACCTGTTTCTTGGTTAATTGCTCAACACAGATTAGCCGCATGTACGCACTCCCCCAGAAATCATGTGGGGATAATATCTTTTATATTTTATGTTCAATTCTATTCTTCATATTTTAAAATAATATAAAATAATACCACGGAATTCTAAACAAATCTTGTCTGCTAAATTAACTAGTGTATCCCACAGTAATACATACATTTAGCCAGATCAGGGCGTAACATAAGGACAACTCAGAATATGCTATTCTGTTCTTCTGAAATAGGCTACGTTTTCTTCATATCATGTTTCTTAATACCTGTCGAAATTAAATCATGGATGTATTGTGATAGTGTGGGCTAAATTAAATGGATTTATTGTACTTAGGTCTGCATCAGTGGCTTGTAAGATATGCGTGGAAGCCAGGAGACGCTAAACATGTTTATTTTACTAAACGGTCAATTACAGTGAGGCCAGCAGTTATTTGCATGACAATCATGGGCTGACAAAATTTCATGACTGCCCTAGCCGAGACGTTTGACCACCACCTGACTCTGTTCCATGGATAGGGGGGGATTCCCTCTCTGGGATGTGCTAACCGTGACAGAGGTGTGATACTGAGAGGCTGAGAAAGTATTAACAAAATATCACTAGAAAAATACAGTACATCAGACACTGTAATAACAACAACAACGAAAATCCTCCCCTCAAAGAAGTTACTGTTTACATCCTCCACCCTCTACATCAGATGTAGAACTATCCTATTACACTGGAAAGTACCAAGGCATGATCCTTCTGGGAGTGGCTGAAATTGGAGTGCTTCAACCCAACCCACACAGCTTTATGGCTGTGAAGTATTCCTCTGTGTAATTCCTCAGTTCAGTAATTTTATTTAACACAAGGACAACTCAGAATATGCTATTCTGTTCTTCTGAAATAGGCTACCTTTTCTTCATACCATGTTTCTTTAGACCTGGCTCTGTTCAATGTAGATGTTTCCCTCTCTGGGAAGTGCAACCAGTGACAAAGGCGTGATACTGAGAGGCTGAGGAATGTTTCACCAAATATCACAAGAAAAACATCAGACATTGTAATAATAAACAAAGAAGTTACTGTTTAGGACCTCTGCCCTCTACATCAGATGTAGAACACTGCCTCTGCCCAGACTCCTAACATGATTACTATGCAGTTACACTGAGAACAGACAATGTAACTATATACTAGTGGCCGAGAGGCTGTCACTGGAAAGTACCCAGGCATGATCCCTATGGGAACTGCTGAAATTGGAGTTCTTCAACCCACACGTCTTTATTTCACGTCTGCTCCCACTCTTCTCCCCCCTTGGCGCTTGAGGACGCCAGGTTGCCCTGCATCCCGCACTCCTGCCATCCATTATGCACACCTGCCTTCCCTCATCACGCACATCAGTGATATTGGACTCACCTGGACTCACTCATCACCTGTTCATTTCCTCCCCTATATTTGTCAGTTCCCTGCTCTTTTCCCCACTGCTGCATTCATTTTTTTGTCTGCATTATTACTTTGCTGACGCTGTTCCTGTCCCCTTCCATGTCCGTTATTTATTAAATGTTTGGCTCCCCGTACCTGCTTCATCTCTCCATCGTCATTCCATGTGAAATTTATGTCTGTGAAGTGTTCAGCCATTTCATTCCTCAGTTCAGCAATTGTTTTCAACACGAAGGAGAAAGAATACAAGAGCAGTTGCACTACTGGAAAAATATATAACAGCTGATGTTTATTACAGGGTTGGGGAGTAACTGGGGCTGCACATTTCAGTACATTTTTGGCTGACTAACCAACCCCAACCCCAACTAGCATCACCACCCTGGATGGTTCCAACATAGAATATGTGGACAACTATAAATACCTAGGTGTCTGGCTAGACTGCAAACTCTCCTTCCAGACTCATATTAAACATCTCCAATCAAAAATCAAATCTAGAATCGGCATTCTATTTCGCAACAAAGCCTCCTTCACTCATGCCCTCAAACTTACCCTAGTAAAACTAACTATCCTACCGATCTTTGACTTTGGCGATGTCATCTACAAAATAGCTTCCAACACTCTACTCAGCAAACTGGATGCAATCTGTCACAGGGCCATCCTTTTTGTTACCAAATCACCTTATATCACCCACCACTGCGACCTGTATGCTCTAGTCAGCTGGCCCTCGCTACATATTCGGCGCCAGACCCACTGGCTCCAGGTCATCTATAAGTCTATGCTAGGTAAAGCTCCGCCTTATCTCAGTTCACTGGTCACGATAACAACACCCACCCGTAGCACATGTTCCAGCAGGTATATCTCACTGATCATCCCCAAAGCCAACACCTCATTTGGCCGCCTTTCCTTCCAGCTCTCTGCTGCCAATGACTGGAACGAATTGCAAAAATCGCTGAAGTTGGTGACTTTTATTTCCCTCACCAACTTTAAACATCAACTATCTGAGCAGTTATCCGATCGCTGCAGCTGTACATAGTCCATCTGTAAATAGCCAACCCAATCCATCTACCTCATCCCCATACTGTTTTTATTTATTTACTTTTCTGCTCTTTTGCACACCAATAGCTCTACTTGCACATCATCATCTGCTCATGTATCACTCCAGTGTTAATCTGCTAAATTGTAACTATTCTCTCTTATGGCCTATTTATTGCCTCCCTCCTCATGGCTTTTGCACACACTGTATATAGACTTTCTTTTTACTACTGTGTCATTGATTTGTTTGTGTTATTGGCTTGTTTATTGTTTACTCCATGTGTAACTCTGTGTTGTTGTCTGTGTCACACTGCTTTGCTTTATCTTGGCCAGGTCACAGTTGCAAATGAGAACTTGTTCTCAACTAGCCTACCTGGTTAAATAAAGGTGAAATATATATATATATATTTTTTAAATTAACCAGTTAATAAATGGTTAAATTAGTCGACCAACAGAAAAACATGCCACAATAGCAAGCCTATCAACTACTGTAATGAAGCAGACAATGTAATACACCTAGTTGAAACATTTGCCAAAATATAAAAAACACTGTTGTAAAAGACACACCTGATGTGAGCCATTTCACATCCTGTAGAAAACTTTAGTGACAGCTCAAAATGTAATGGGGGGGGAGTGGTAGTCCAAAGGTGTTTTGGTACTTCCCTTATGCACTACAAACTTTTACTATACCTCAGCTCAATATAGTTTACCAGTCTAGCTGCCTATCCTGCCCTCTATCCACCATTCATAGTGGCAATAGTGGTAGGTGGATAATTTGTCCAGATCTGCAACCTGAACTAGCAATCATACCACCCAAAGCATTCAAAACGGCATCAATTCTCAAAATGAATCCACAAGAACAAATAGGATTAGCTGATAGGAAGTGGGGAGGCCAGGCCAAAAAGCTCCCGTATTGATCTTGTTTAGGTACAATACAATGATAGACTAGACTACCCTACAACACCACAATGAAATGAATAATTGCATTATTGTTTTCAAGTGAGTTCAAAATTCTACTCCGAGCTGCAGTGAAAATGTTATTTGAATATAGCGCAAAAGCCCTGTGACTTGAAGGTTTCATTCCATTAGGATCAGTTCTGGGTCTAAAAAGGCACAGTAGCAGTGCGGTCTGGCTGTATTTCAAATCTAATACTGAATGTGCTGTTTTTTGTAGATCATCATTCTCCCAAGTCTCCCTATAATGTGGCCAAATATGCTTCCGGCTTTCCCAGTTATTCAGGAAAGTTTAACACGCGTTCTACCTCCTCTCCAATCCAAGCGGCTATTCCTCATGCACCTAGGACCTAACGCTTCAGTATAGTCTTCATATTTATCATTTAACAAATATATTACCTTTCATATGTGGCATTAAAACAACCAGTCACAATGGTTAAATCTGATTAGGCTACTTCAAAAGTCTCCTGTAGGCTTGCATACGTTCAACCACATTAACCAGGTTGCCAATCAACATTTTTATGCGAGTAAAGCATTTTTTTGTGACAAAACCATCTGTAGACCTTGAGTAAAAGATGCGATGGAAATTTCACTTTTTTTTTCTTGGTACATGGGATTTTAACTGCAAGTTATTTTTATTTACGCACAGACTTTTATCTGCAACAAGTCAATTTGATGCAAATGTAACTGATGGGAAAATGCACCATTGCTTTCTTTAGTAGGTGAAGGAGGTGTTTTTTTCCAACTTGACGGTGATCTAACATAATCATATGTTGTGCTTTAGCTGTAAAGCATTTTTGAAATCGGACATGATGGGTAGATTAACGAGATGTTTATCTTTCATTTGCTGTATTGGACTTGTTAATGTGTGAAAGTGACATATTTCAAAAAAATATTGTTGAATTCCGCCTTTTCAGCGGAATGTTGTCGAGGTGTTCCGCTAGCTAGAAAGGTTAACCCTGATGTATCGCCATCAGACGTTGGCATCAGTCCAATAGCACAGTGCACAGCTGAAGCACTAGTAAGAAATGGTTGATCTGAAGGAACAGTTGGAGAGAACCGGGAAACTATTGACAAAAGCAGATGAGGAAAACATTCTGTTAACCAATGAATTGCGGTCGAAAACTGAACAATTTAAAGTAATTGCAAAAACGTATGACGATGAACGAGTACAAACTCTTCAACAAAATCATCTTCTACAGGAACAACTCGATTTAGCCAAACTAAAAACGACGAAGTCCACACTAAACTAGCTAAATCTGACAAGTTATCTACAAATAGGAGCGTGCAAAGTGACAACATGCATGTAGTTGTGTTGAACGTTACTCAAAGTAACAATCTACTCAACATGCTGCAAACCAAAGACGATCAGTTAATGAACACAATGACCAAGTTGGATGACAAATCAGCAGAACTCACTGAATTCGCTGACCAATTAAATGATGAGAGAACTCAGGTGGTGTAGATGGAAATATTGATTTCTGTCCGAGAAGAGGAAATTTCATCACCAAACCTCTCACTCCGGACTCGTGTCAGATACAGTTGAAGCTGGAAGTTTACATACACTTAGGTTGGAGTCATTAAAACTGTTTTTTCAACCACTACACATTTCTTGTTAACTTCTTAAGGTATAGGGGACAGCATTTTCACTTTTGGATAAATAGCGTGCCCAATTTCAACTTCCGACTACTCATGCCAAGAATATAAGAATATAAAAGCTAAGGCTGGTTTACAGAAAAACAACGAGCCCAAGGGATTTTATCTATGGTTCAAATGCAATGTATCTCAGAATGTCACACGTTGTTTCTAGATAGCAGTGGCCTCCCTGCTTTATGTTTCTATTCAGAAGAACATTGAAATAATGTATCCACCCAGTTAATATGGGTCCAGGCCCTGAAATAGACATAAAGCAACAAGAAGGTCTGGTAGTTGGGTGGAAGGAACTAGATCTACATAGTAACAGCAAAAAAAAAAAATGAAAATCCTGTATATTATGAATAACAACATGAGTGAAGAACAACTACAGTAGTGTGTACACATAATAGAGAAACATGCTCACTGCAGCATGACAACTTAAGGCCACTGGTCACACCATGATGGGAGAAAGACGAAGTGGTATAGAGAGGCCTGGCAAAGAGTTGGCACAGGTGTAAAATTGATAAATAAACATTGTTTTTGAATGCATGTTCAAATTGAACATCATTACATTTCCTGCACTTGGTAAATGGATCACTATTCAAAAAAACATCAATAGTTATCATTATTTACAGCAGTACAACTGCTCTTGCCTTCTCTCTCATTTGTTTACAAAGAAAGTAGTGAGCAGAGGGACACAGCTGAATTCTTCACAGAAATAAAACCATGTGACTGAGGTTGAGGCACTCCCATGATCTACTGATCTCTGCCTTTACCATAGTGATTACATCACGGGACTTTCCATCACAGCCACTAGTCCATATTAGATTGCATGGGTCCAGGTCTCAGAGTAACAGCATAATAATCAAGTTAGGAACCTGGCTGGAGGCTTAGCTACTATCATTCAGTTCTGAATCTGGTGTAGAGGGCAGAGGCTTGTAAACAGTGACTTCTTTGAGAAAAAGAAGATAGCTTCAATGTCGGTTATCTGATTTATTTTTCGTGATAATTATTTTTATAGTATTTATTAAATGTATTTTGTTAAGCCTCTGAATCACCCCTCTGTCACTGGAACTTCTGTCCGACACCATTTATTTTCTGCCAGAATTTCATCTGCCTAAAAATAAATATATTATTGTGGGCTGAGTGGCCTTCTGATGCTCATGTCATCTTGTTGTTCCCCACAGCAGAAATCATATACAAAAATAGACCGGTGAGAAAGAAAACCCTAAAGGAATTAGGATGATGGATTTTGCCCACATTGAGTACATACCAGCTGTAGAATACATATCCTCATTCATTCAGGACAAAGATAGTGTCTGTCTGCCCTGTTTTTCAATAGCACAGAGGTTCAACACACAAACACGTCATCCTTCCCAAGGCCTACTGTATTCATTAACCCTATCCTATCTATGTATCAGAGTTTCACCTGACTGCCTCTCCCATGCTGGATCTATAGAGAAGCTTCCTACCAATAGTTTTGTAACCTTCAATTAGCTGTTCATAGGTACCTGCACTCTTTTTAGTTTGTAGTGGGAAGTTGGGTTTTATTTCCATATTCTGTCAACACATGTTGATTTCATGACTGAATGTGAGACATAAACGGCACAAGTGTTTAATGTTGATGGTATTTTGTGATATATCTATGTATGTTTTTGCTATGTCTGCACTGTACTGTGGAATTACAGTACCAGTCAAAAGTTTGGACACGCCTACTCTCCATGGTTTCTCTCTATTTTTACTATTTTCTACATTGTAGAATAATAGTGAAGGCATCCAAAATATGAAATAACACATATGGAATCATGTAGTAACCAAAAAAGTGTTAAACAAAGACTCTTCAAAGTAGCCACCCTTTGCCTTGATGACAGCTTTGCACATGCTTGGCATTCTCTCAACCTCCTGGATTGCTATTATTTTACAATGTAAAAAATAAAGAAAACCCTTGACTGTGTAGGTGTGTCCAAACTTTGCCTGGTACTGTATATATGGAGTGTTTTATAGCTTGGCTTCTTGGCCAGGTCTCCCCTTTCTGGCCTAAATGGGACGTCATGTCACACCCTGATCTGTTTCACCGGTCTTTGTGCTTGTCTCCACCCCCTCCAGGTGTCACCCATCTTCCCCATTATCCCCTGTGCATTTATACCCGTGTTCTTTGTTTGTTTGTTGCCGGTTCGTTTTGTTTCGTCAAGCCTACCAGCATGTTTTTCGTACTTCTGTCACACAAAGGACAGGGTCCGACGGGAACCCGGGTGGCAGGCAAGCCTGGGGGAGTGAGCCCCCTCCGGGACTAGGGCCCCCTGATAACTGGATGGGAACGCTGCACCTCACGGACCTGGTTCTCAATACTCTAGATGAGTGCCGCCGCCACACACGAGGAAGGAAGGATGGTCTCGGGATCAAAGGGTGTAGCCGCGGGGCTATAGCGGTGTGAAAGCGCATCCGGCTTGACATTCTTGGATCCTGTGCAGTAGGAGAGGGAGAAGTGGAACCGGGTGAAAAGAAGGGCCCACCGAGCTTGCCTGGAATTGCGACGCTTGGTGGTGTGGAGATATTCCAGGTTCTTGTGATCCATCCACACAACAAAAGGATGTTCCCCCCAACCAGTGCCTCCACTCCTCCAAAGCCATTTTCACCACGAGAAGCTCACGATTCCCCATATCGTAATTCCTCTCTGTGGCATTAAGACGATGGGAGAAGAAGGCGCAGGGATGCAGCTTAAGGTCCAGTGCAGAACGGTGGGACAGGACAGCTCCCACTCTGACATTCGAAGCGTTGGCCTCCACCACGAACAGACGGGATGGATCGGGATGGACTAATATGGGAGCTGTGGTGAATCAGTGCTTGAGGTCCAGGAATGCTCAGTCAGCAGCTGGGGACCACGTGAATGGAACCTTGGAAGAGGTGAGTGCAGAAAGGGGGAAAGCCAGGGTGCTGTAACACCCGGATAAAGCAGCGATAGAAATGGGCAAAACCCAGGAAGAGCTGCAAATGCACTCTAGACGTAGGTTCATAGGTACCATTCCACCAACGCTCTCACCTTTCCGGGATCCATCTGCACATTACCTGCAGCGATAATGTAACCAAGGAACATGGTGGAGCGATGGAATTTTCACTTTTGACCAAAAGCTAGTTCTCCAGAAGGCGCTGGAGGACCTGTAGGATATGGAGCGGGAGGAGAGGAGGATATCGTTGAGGTAGACGAACATGAACCGGTTCAACATGTCACGGAGAACATCGTTAACTGGGCCTGGAACACAGCTGAAGCGTTGGTCAGATGGTCAGACTAATAACAAGATATTCCTTGTGTCCGCTGGCCATGTTGAAGGCTGTCTTCTACTCGTCCCCTTCCCGTATCCACACCAGATGGTAGGCGTTCCACAGGTACAACTTGGAGAAAATGGTGGCCCCCTGGAGCGGCTCGAAGGCTGAGGCGATGAGTGGTAGCGGGTAGCCTCAATGATGTCATTGAGGCCCCGGTCGTCGATGCACGGCGCAGGGTTTTGTCCCTCCTCCACATAGAAGAACACTGTGCTGGCAGTGGAGGAAGAAGGACGGATACACCCTGCAGCCAGACAGTCCTCTATGAAAGTCTCCATAGACTTGGTTTCCGGACACGACAGCGTATACAGTTGTCCCCGGGGTGGTATGATGCCCGGGATAAGATTGATCCCGCAGTCATAGGGTCGATGCGTTGGAAACGAAGTGGCCCTGGCCTTACTGAAAACCTCCCGGAGGTTCTGCTACTCCACGGGAATGGCGGAGAAGTCCGAGGATACTTCCGAGCCCACAGGAAGGCATCCCGGGGGAGTCTGCACGACTTCAGGCAATGGGAGTGGCAGAACGGGCTCCAGTCAATGATAGCACCAGCAGTCCAGTCGATGAGGGGATTGTGTAGCTGGAGCCAACAGAATCCCAATACCACAGGAACCTGAGGAGACTTAATCAGCATGAACAGTATAGCCTAGCTGTGGTTCCCTGACACTCGCAGGTTGACAGGAGTGGTATTGTGGGTGACCCTGCCAATAGAGCGTCATTCCAGCACTCTATCATCTATGGGAATGGAGAGGGGCTGAGTGGGGATGACCAGTTCTGACACAAGAGTAGTGTCCATAAAACTCTCATTGGCCCCAGAGTCGATGAGTACTCGGAGAGATTCCACTGGTTACCCCACAGCAGGATGGAATGGAGAGGGGTGCGAGTAAGGGGAGACGGAAAGTTCTCCCTATGGGCCACCAGAGCATAGTCTTTTAGTGGACAGGTAGACACGAAATCACCAATAGTCCTGCAATACAGCCAACTCTTTGTGTTAAGCCTGCGTAAACGTTCATCAGGAGACAACCTAACTCTGCCTAGTTGCATCAGCTCGGGAAGAGGCGAATCGGCAGACTTCGGAGACACTCGGGTAGCCTCAGATTCTCTTGGACACGTAGACGTCAGGGACTTCCGGGATGCCTCGGTGGCGAAGTGGAATCCTTGGGCATGCAAGGGGGTACGGAATTGGACTTCCTCTCCTATGTTCCCGTATCCGCCCATCAATCAGGATGGTCAAGGTGATGAGCTCGTCCTTAACTTCCCCCAATAACCGTGCAGGAACGTGTCAAACAGGGATTCCGGGTTCCAGGTCTGCCACATTGCGGGAGTGGAGTAACTTCTGGGCAACCTCTCTACCGGACAACGGAGCATTGTAAACATTCTTCACCTCTGCCACAAACTCCTCCAAACTGAAGCACATGGTAGACTGTTGTTTCCACAGTGTCCTAGCCCTGCCGAGAGCCCTCCCGGAAATCAGCGTGATGAGGTACGCTAACTTTGAGCAGTCCGAGGGGAAGGAGGAGGGCTGCAGCTCGAAGATGAGAGAAACGCCCAACAGTTTTCGGACCATCTCACAAAGCATTTAGGGTCAGGTAAACAGAGTTCTCGGAAAGCCGTGGTGGCAGGGAGAGACGAGCTGCTGACAGCCGGGTTACTGAGGGGCTGTGGTCATGGTAGACTGCCTAGTCGACAACCCGCGGAATTGCTCCAGCAAAGTATTCAACCTACAGTCATGGCATTCTGCCAGAGTCTGGAAACCTTCCATGACACCAAAAAAGCAACTCCTTGTGCCTCCCAATGGTGGCTCCTTGGGAGCAGACAGTGTTGCGCAGCTGGTCCGAGTTTGCTGGGTCTATCATGGCCAGTTCATACTATTACGGCTCAGGAAAAGACCCAGATGCAGACAGTTCAGGCAGCTTCATTAAATAGTACCTGCAAAACACCAGTCTCAATGTCAACAGTGAAGAGGCGACTCCGGGATGCTGGCATCCGAGGCAGAGTTGCAGAAAAAAGCCATGTCTCAGACTGGCCAATAAATATAAAAGATTAAGATGGGCAGAACACAGGCACTGGACAGAGTAACTCTGCCTCGTAGGCCAGCATCACGGAGTCGCCTCTTCACTGTTGACATTGAGACTGGTGTTTTGCGGGTACTATTTAATGAAGCTGCCAGTTGAGGACCTGTGAGGCGTCTGTTTCTCAAACTAGACACTAATGTACTTGTCCTCTTGCTCAGTTGTGTACCGGGGCCTCCCACTCCTCTTTCTATTGAAGTTAGAGAAAGTTTGAGCTGTTCTGTGAAGGGAGTAGTACACAGCGTTGTACGTGATCTTCAGTTTCTTGCCAATTTCTCATATGGAATAGCCTTAATTTCTCAGAACAAGAACAGACTGATGAGTTTCAGCAGAAGCTGGGTCTATCCGACAGAGATGGCCGCCTCGCTTCGCGTTCCTAGGAAACTATGCAGTTTTTTTTTTTTTTTTACGTGTTATTTCTTACATTGGTACCCCAGGTCATCTTAGGTTTCATTACATACAGTCGAGAAGAACTACTGAAAATAAGACTAGCGTCAACTCACCATCAGTACGACCAAGAATATGACTTTCGCGAAGCGGATCCTGTGTTCTGCCTTTCACCCAGGACAACGGAATGGATCCCAGCCGGCGACCCAAAAAAACGACTTCGTAAAAGAGGGAAACGAAGCGGTCTTCTGGTCAGACTCCGGAGATGGGCACATTGCGCACCACTCCCTAGCATACTTCTCGCCAATGTCCAGTCTCTTGACAACAAAATCTGAGCAAGGGTAGCATTCCAGATGGACATCAGAGACTGTAACATTCTTTGCTTCACGGAAACATGGCTCACTCGAGAGACGCTATCGGAGTCGGTGCAGCCAGCTGGTTTCTCCACGCATCGCGCCGACAGAAACAAACATCTTTCTGTTAAGAAGAGGGGCGGGGGCGTATGCTTTATGGTTAACGAGACGTGGTGTGGTCAAAACAACATATAGGAAATCAAGTCCTTCTGTTCACCTGATTTAAAATTCCTCACAATCAAATGTCGACCGCATTATCTACCAAGGGAATTCTCTTCGATTATAATCACAGCCGTATATATTCCCCCCCCAAGCAGACACATCGATGGCTCTGAACGAACTTTATTTGACTCTTTGCAGACTGGAATCCACATATCCTGAGGCTGCATTCATTGTAGCTGGGGATTTTATCAAGGCTAATCTGAAAACAAGACTCCCTAAATTGTATCAGCATATCGATTGCGCAACCAGGGCTGGTAAAACCTTGGATCATTGCTATTCTAACTTCCGCGACGCATATAAGGCCCTCCCCCGCCCTCCTTTCGGAAAAGCTGATCACGACTCAATTTTGTTGCTCCTGCCTACAAGACAGAAGCTAAAACAAGAAGCTCCCGCGCTGAGGTCTGTTCAACGCTGGTCCGACCAATCTGATGCCACGCTCCAAGACTGCTTCCATCACGTGGACTGGGATATGTTTCGTATTGCGTCAAACAACAACATTGACGAATACGCTGATTCGGTGAGCGAGTTCATTAGAACGTGCGTGGAAGATGTCGTTCCCATAGCAACGATTAAAACATTCCCAAACCTGAAACCGTGGATTGATGGCAGCATTCGCGTGAAACTGAAATCGCAAACCACTGCTTTTAATCAGGGCAAGGTGACCGGAAACAAGACCGAATACAAACAGTGTAGCTATTCCCTCCGCAAGGCAATCAAACAAGCTAAGCATCAGTATAGAGACAAAGCAGAATCGCAATTCAATGGCTCAGACACAAGAGGTATGTGGCAGGGTCTACAGTCAATCACGGATTACAAAAAGAAAACCATCCCAGTCACGGACCAGGATGTCTTGCTCCCAGGCAGACTAAATCACTTTTTTGCCTGCTTTGAGGACAATACAGTGCTACTGACATAGCCCGCAACCAAAACATGCGGACTCTCCTTCACTGCAGCCGAGGTGAGTAAAACATTTAAACATGTTAACCCTCGCAAGGCTGCAGGCCCAGACGGCATCCTCAGCCGCGCCCTCAAAGCATGCGCAGACCAGCTGGCTGGTGTGTTTACGGACATATTCAATCAATCCTTATCCCAGTCTGCTGTTCCCACATGCTTCAAGAGGGCCACCATTGTTCCTGTTCCCAAGAAAGCTAAGGTAACTGAGCACAAATAGGTCCACAGACGATGCAATCTCAACCACACTGCCCTAACCCATTTGGACAAGAGGAAAACCTATGTGAGAATGCTGTTCATCGACTACAGCTCAGCATTTAACACCATAGTACCCTCCAAACTCGTCATCAAGCTCGAGACCCTGGGTCTCGACCCCGCCCTGTGCAACTGGGTACTGGACTTCCTGACGGGCCGCCCCCAGGTGGTGAGGGTAGGTAACAACATCTCCACCCCGCTGATCCTCAACACTGGGGCCCCACAAGGGTGCGTTCTGAGCCCTCTCCTGTACTCCCTGTTCACCCACGACTAAGTGGCCACGCACGCCTCCAACTCAATCATCAAGTTTGCGGACGACACAACAGTGGTAGGCTTGATTACCAACAACGACGAGACGGCCTACAGGTGAGGGCCGGAGTGTGGTGTCAGGAAAATAACCTCACACTCAACGTCAACAAAACTAAGGAGATGATTGTGGACTTCAGGAAACAGCAGAGGGAACACCCCCCTATCCACATCGATGGAACAGTAGTGGAGAGGGTAGTAAGTTAAGTTCCTCGGCGTACACATCACAGACAAACTGAATTGGTCCACCCACACAGAGAGCATCGTGAAGAAGGCGCAACAGTGCCTCTTCAACCTCAGGAGGCTGAAGAAATTCGGCTTGTCACCAAAAGCACTCACAAACTTCTACAGATGCACAATCGAGAGCATCCTGTCGGGCTGTATCACCGCCTGGTACGGAAACTGCTCCGCCCACAACCGTAAGGCTCTCCAGAGGGTAGTGAGGTCTGCACAACGCATCACCTGCCCTCCAGGACACCTACACCACCCGATGTCACAGGAAGGCCATAAAGATCATCAAGGACAACAACCACCCGAGCCACTGCCTGTTCACCCCGCTATCATCCAGAAGGCGAGGTCAGTACAGGTGCATCAAAGCTGGGACCGAGAGACTGAAAAACAGCTTCTATCTCAAGGCCATCAAACTGTTAAACAGCCACCACTAACATTGAGTGGCTGCTGCCAACACACTGACTCAACTCCAGCCACTTTAATAATGGGAATTGATGGGAATTGATGTAAAATATATCACTAGCCACTTTAAACAATGCTACTTAATATAATGTTTACATACCCTACATTATTTATCTCATATGTATACGTATATACTGTACTCTATATCATCTACTGCATCTTTATGTAATACATGTATCACTAGCCACTTTAAACTATGACACTTTACATACTCATCTCATATGTATATACTGTACTCGATACCATCTACTGCATCTTGCCTATGCCGCTCTGTACCATCACTCATTCATATATCTTTATTTACATATTCTTTATCCCTTTACACTTGTGTGTAGAAGGTAGTAGTTTTGGAATTGTTAGTTAGATTACTCGTTGGTTATTACTGCATTGTCGGAACTAGAAGCACAAGCATTTCGCTACACTCGCATTAACATCTGCTAACCATGTGTATGTGACAAATACATTTGATTTGATTTGATTTGGAAAGTTCTTTGATTCTGGCCATTTTGAGTCTGTAATCGAACCTATAAACGCTGATGCTCCAGATACTGAACTTGTCTAAAGAAGGCCATTTTTATTGCTTCTTTAATCAGCACCACAGTTTTCAGCTGTGCTAACATAATTGCAAAATGGGTTTCTAATGATCAATTAGCCTTTTAAAATGATAAACTTGGATTAGCTAACACAACTTGCCAATGGAACACAGGAGTGATGGTTGCTGATAATGGGCCTCTGTATGCCTATGTAGATATTCCATTAAAAATCTGCCATTTCCAGCTGCAATAAGTCATTTACAACATTAACAATGTCTACACTGCATTTCTGATCACTTTCATGTTATTTTAATGGACAAACAATGTGACAAGGATATTTCTACGTGACCCCAAACTTTTGAACGGTAGAGTATGTTTAATTAGCAACCGCACAATTAACAAAGACATGTACAGACTAGTATTGTACACACACACACACACACCACCCACCACCCCTAAACCCACACTCCTATCTCTGATTGTTGATTAAAAAAGGCACTCATTATTGTTTTCAGAAAAGGCAGGTGTGCAGACTACGTTCCTCTTTAAGCATGTTTCAACTTAATAAGAGGCCAACTCCAAGCAACAGCTTGTCCCGGTGTGTTCCTATTTCCAAGGCTGAAAAACAAGGACATTACAGTGCACTAACCAAAGCAAGGCCTTGATATAACAATTCTCGTTGGTGGAAGGAGAGGACCAAAATGCAGCGTGGTAAGTGTTCGTCAATATTTTAATTGAAAAACTTAACACTACACAAAATAACAAAGAGAAAACGAAACAGTTCTGCCAGGTGAACAGACACTAAACAGAAATTAAACACCCACCACCAAAATGGGGAAAACAGGCTACCTAAATATGATTCTCAAATCAGAGACAAGAAACGACACCTGCCTCTGATTGAGAACCATACTAGGCCAAACACATAGAAATATAACATAGAAAAAAGAACATAGACTACCCGCCCCAACTCACGCCCTGACCAACCTAACACAGAGACATAAAAAAGGAACTAAGGTCAGAACGTGACACTTGACAACTACCGTAGTAAACCACTGGCATTCTATCTACTAATGTAGTGAAAATACTTGCATTGTAACTACTATTGTAGTGAAAATACTTGCATTGTAACTACTAACTACCTACAGTAACTACTGGTGGCCAAAAATGCCATGCTACACTAATACTAATCTAAAACAACAAATAATACAGGGTTCATGAGGGATAGGGTTAATGCGTGGATCATAAGGCAGCTGTTCCTAGTGGATCACTTGGTTTCATGGTTCCTTTTACAGTATAACTGCTCCCTGTACCAAAACAGCATAACTGCATAATATAAAGGAATTCATTTTGGAGCCGCCGCAAGAAGTACCATTAGCCAAAGCTGTGTTTATACTGTGCCTTACGAAAGTATTCGGCCCCCTTGAACTTTGCGACCTTTTGCCACATTTCAGGCTTCAAACAAAGATATAAAACTGTATTTTTTTGTGAAGAATCAACAACAAGTGGGACACAAACATGAAGTGGTACGACATTTATTGGATATTTCAAACTTTTTTAACAAATCAAAAACTGAAAAATTGGGCGTGCAAACTTATTCAGCCGCCTTAAGTTAATACTTTGTAGCGCCACCTTTTGCTGCGATTACAGCTGTAAGTCACTTGGGGTATGTCTCTATCAGTTTGCACATTGAGAGACTGAAATTTTTTCCCATTCCTCTTTGCAAAACAGCTCGAGCTCAGTGAGGTTGGATGGAGAGCATTTGTGAACAGCAG
This sequence comes from Oncorhynchus tshawytscha, assembly GCF_018296145.1. Classification (NCBI taxonomy): domain Eukaryota; kingdom Metazoa; phylum Chordata; class Actinopteri; order Salmoniformes; family Salmonidae; genus Oncorhynchus; species Oncorhynchus tshawytscha. The sequence continues at coordinate 62,973,919 of NC_056431.1, forward strand.
TTTTCAGTTCTTTCCACAGATTCTCGATTGGATTCAGGTCTGGACTTTGACTTGGCCATTTTAACACCTGGATATGTTTATTTTTGAACCATTCCATTGTAGATTTTGCTTTATGTTTTGGATCATTGTCTTGTTGGAAGACAAATCTCCGTCCCAGTCTCAGGTCTTTTGCAGACTCCATCAGGTTTCCATCAACATTCTTCCAGAATGGTCCTGTATTTGGCTCCACCCATCTTCCCATCAATTTCAACCATCTTCCCTGTCCCTGCTGAAGAAAAGCAGGCCCAAACCATGATGCTGCCACCACCATGTTTGACAGTGGGGATGGTGTGTTCAGGGTGATGAGCTGCGTTGCTTTTACGCCAAACATAACGTTTTGCATTGTTGCCAAAAAGTTCAATTTTGGTTTCATCTGACCAGAGCACCTTCTTCCACATGTTTGGTGTGTCTCCCAGGTGGCTTGTGGCAAACTTTAAACAACACTTTTTATGGATATCTTTAAGAAATGGCTTTCTTCTTGCCATCTTTCATAAAGGCCAGATTTGTGCAATATACGACTGATTGTTGTCCTATGGACAGAGTCTCACACCTCAGCTGTAGATCTCTGCAGTTCATCTAGAGTGATCATGGGCCTCTTGGCTGCATCTCTGATCAGTCTTCTCCTTGTATGAGCTGAAGGTTTAGAGGGACGGCCAGGTCTTGGTAGATTTGCAGTGGTCTGATACTCCTTCCATTTCAATATTATCGCTTGCACAGTGCTCCTTGGGATGTTTAAAGCTTGGGAAATCTTTTTGTATCCAAATCCGGCTTTAAACTTCTTCACAACAGTATCTCGGACCTGCCTGGTGTGTTCCTTGTTCTTCATGATGCTCTCTGCGCTTTTAACGGACCTCTGAGACTATCACAGTGCAGGTGCATTTATACAGAGACTTGATTACACACAGGTGGATTGTATTTATCATCATTAGTCATTTAGGTCAACATTGGATCATTCAGAGATCCTCACTGAACTTCTGGAGAGTGTTTGCTGCACTGAAAGTAAAGGGGCTGAATAATTTTGAACACCCAATTTTTAAGTTTTTGATTTGTTAAAAAAAGTTTGAAATATCCAATAAATGTCGTTCCACTTCATGATTGTGTCCCACTTGTTGTTGATTCTTCACAAAAAAAATACAGTTTTATATCTTTATGTTTCAAGCCTGAAATGTGGCAAAAGGTCGCAAAGTTCAAGGGGGCCGAATACTTTCGCAAGGCACTGTATTAGCTGTAACTGACAAGGTTCTCCATTTTATACATATGCCATTTAGCTTATACCAGGGCTCCCTTTAGTTGGCTTCAACACTTACAGTACAGTTCATTCAGAAAGTATTCACACCCCTTGACATTTTCTACATTTAGTTGTGTTACAGTCTGAATGTAATATGTATTCACTAGAATACACTAGAATACACATAATACCCCATAATGTCAAAGTGGATATATGATTAAAAAAAATAGGGTTAGGGTTTGATTGATGATATTTTTAGATTTCAGTGCAGCATTTGATTTAGTGGATCATGAAATAATTTTGACAAAATTAATGCATTATGGTTTTAAGGAGGTAGCATTGAATTGGGTACAGTCATATCTAACTGACAGGAAACAGTCCACCTATATCAATGGTTCATTTTCTTCCCCTAATGTGTTAAACTGTGGAATACCGCAGGGCAGCTGCCTTGGGCCACTCTACTTAATATACACCAACAACCTTCCCTATGCCTTGGTTGAAACCCAAGCTACTATATTTGCAGATGATACTACAATTTATGCAGCAAGACATTCGGTTCAACAGGTACAGCAAGCTTTGCAAGGAGATTTGGAGATTATCAGGAAATGGGTTTGCCAAAACAAACTTGCTTTAAACACCAAGAAAAGCAAAGTTATGTTGGTCTGTTCAACTAGGAAAAGGCCAAAACAGCATGGGATACAATTAAGTATGGGAGGAGTACAAATGGAAGAAGTGGCAGAAACCAAACTACTGGGAGTGCAGCTAGACAACTGCTTATCATGGTCGTCTCAAATAACTAATCCATGTAAAAAAATATTAAAACAGCATGCATAATCAGAAGGATAGCTAAATATTTACCAGGGAAAATCCTTCAGCAAATAACACAGGCATTGATTGGTTGAGAGTCAAGTGAACTATTGTTCGGTGGTCTGGGGAAATGCATCATCTAGTGAAGTTAGGAGGCTGCAGAATGCACAAAATAAAGCAGCAAGGATTGTTTTAAGGCGGATATATGGTTCTTCTGTTGCAGTCATGCGCAGTGTTCTTGGTTGGTCATCAATCGACAAGATAATTGAAAAAAACATGCTTATCTTGTTTTATAATATACATCATTTAAAACGTCCAAGTTCTATTCACAATGGTATTCAGTTGGTAAGAGACAGACATTCCGTAAATACTAGGAATAGATTGTCCACCATCTATGCGTTATCCAGACAGAAAAAAGAAATGGGCAAAATAACATTTCGATTTAGAGCAATAAAGAAATTGAATAAATTAACTGAGCAAACTATAAACCTTTCAGTATATAAGTTTAAACATTATTTAAAAACAATTTAAATATAGTATATAGAAATGTTGTGGGACTATAGTAGATGAAGAATCAATATTTTTTTAGATTGAGTATTTATTGGGTCATTATGCTAGTGTATTATGTATGTTTGTAATAGTGTGTTATATGTGAAAGTGTGTTTGTATTATAAATTGTATTTTAATGTTAAGGACTCTTGGAAGATTAGTCCAAATGGGGACTAAAAGAGATAATAAAATAAAATGACTACCTCATCTCTGTACTCCACACATACAGTTACTATAAGGTCCCTTAGTCTAGCAGTGCATTTCAAACACAGATTGAACCACAAAGACCATGGAGGTTTTCCAATGCCTTGCAAAGAAGGGCACCTATTGGTGGACTGGTAAAAAAAAGCAGACACATTGAATATCCCTTTGAGCATGGTGAAGTTATTCATTACACTTTGGATGGTGTATCAATACACAGTCACTACAAAGATACAGGCGTCCTTCCTAACTCAGTTGCCGTAGTCGAGGAAGGAAACCGCTCAGGGATTTCATCATTAGACCAATTGTGTTTTTGAAACAGTTACAGAGTTTAGTGGTGTGATAGGAGAAAACTGAGGATGGATTAACAACATTGCAGTTACTCAACAATTCTAACCTAAATGACAGAGTGAAAAGGAGGAAACTTTCTACAGAAAAAAATATTCCAAAACGTGCATCCTAAAGTGAAAAGAAATTAACTTTATGTCCTGAATACAAAGTATTATGCAAATCCAACACAAAACATCGCTGAGAACCACTCTTCATACTGTATTTTCAAGCATGGTGGTGGCTTCATCATGTTATGGGTATGCTTGTCATCGGAAGGAGTTTTTTTTAAATTAAAATAAATGGAATAGAGCTATGCACAGGCAGTGTCCTAGAGAAAAACCTGGTTCAGTCTGATTTCCAGATACTGGGAGACAAATTCCCATTACAGCAGAACAATAACCTAAAACACAAGACCAAATATACATTGGAGTTACGTACAAAGATGACACTACATGTTCGGGAGTGGCCTACTTTTTACTTAAATTGGCTTGAAAATCTATGGTAAGACTTGAAAATGGCTGTCTAGCAATGATCAACAACCAACTTGACAGAGCTAAAAAAAAAATTGTAATAATGTCCAAATATTGTACAATCCAGGTGTGCAAAGCTTTTAGAGACTTACCCAGAAAGACTTACTGCTAAAGGTGATTCTAGCTTGTATTGACTTATGTGTGTGATTACTTATGTAAATTAGATATTTAGGTATTTCATTTTCAATAAATGTGCAAACATTTAAAAAAAAATATGTTTTCAATTTGTCATTATTGTCAAGGATTGACCCCCCCCCCAAAGGTGGGACTCCGGCCGCAAAACCTTGACCTATAGGGGAGGGTCTGGGTGGGCGTCTGTCCGCGGTGGCGGCTCTGGCGCGGGACGCGGACCCCACCTCACCATTGTCTTAGTCCGCCTCCGTGGCTTTCTCACCATGGCCACCCTTCTCAATGACCCCTCGGGACAGAGGTGGGGCAGCTCCTCGGGACAGAGGTGGGGCAGCTGCTCGGGACAGAGGTGGGGCAGCGGCTCGGGACAGAGGTGGGGCAGCGGCGCCGGACAGGTCCGGCAGCGGCGCCGGACAGGTCCGGCAGCGGCGCCGGACAGGCGGGAGACTCCGGCAGCGGCGCAGGACAGGCGGGAGACTCCGGCAGCGGCGCCGGACAGACAGGACCACCTGCAGGGAGGAGACAGAGAGACAGCCTGGTGCGTGGGGCTGCCACAGGAACCACCAGGCTGGGGAGACCTTCAGGAGGCTTGGTGTTAGGAGGCACCTGAAGGACCGGGCTGTGGGGAGCACTGGAGCTCTGGTGCGCAACCTTGGCACCACTTCCCCAGGCTGGACAACTACTCTAGCCCGGACCCTCCAGAGTGCAGGCACAGGTTGAACCGGGCTGTGGGTAAGCACGGGAGATCTAGTGCTTACTACACGCACCTCTCCCTTAGGCTTCACTCCCACATTTGCCCGGCACGAGCGGAGCGCAGGCAGAGGACGCACTGCACCCTCCCAGCGCCCCGGAGACACAGCACGAAGAGCCGGCGCAGGATAACCTGGACCAAAACTGCGTACCGGCGACCAGACCCGCTGAGCAGGCACCATACGCCCTGGCTCAATGCCCACACTCGCATGGCACTTTCGGGGGGCTGCCCTATAGCGCACCGGGGCACGCACTGGCGACACCGTGCGCTTAACCGCATAACACGGTGCCTGACCAGTAATGCGCTGCTTATAATAAGCACGAGGAGTGAGCTCAGGTCTGCTACCTGGCTTAGTACCACACCTCGTCTGCCCCCCCCAAAAAATTTTTTGGGGCTGCCTCTCGTACCTGTCGCACTGCCGTGCTGCCTCCTCATATCGCCGCCGCTCAGCTTTCGCTGCCTCCAGCTCTGCTTTCGGATGGCGATGTTTCCCAGCCTGTGCCCAGGGTCCCTCTCCGTTCAATATCTCCTCCCATGTCCAGGAGTCCTGTGATGCTGGCCGCTGTTGTTGCTGCTGCTGTCGTCGCTGCTGTTTACCACGCCGCTTGGTCCGAGTTGGGTGGGTGTTTCTGTCAAGGATTTCCTCCTCTTCTTCCGAATAAGAGAGGCGAAACGGATCAGAGGACCAATATGCGGCGTGGTAAGTGTCCATGGTTCTTTTAATATGTAAATGTACACATGAACACTACAAAACAATAAACATGGAACGTGTGAAACCCTAAACAGTCCTATCTGGTGCAAAGACAGAGACAGGAACAAACACCCACAAACACACAGTGAAACCCAGGCTACCTAAGTATGATTCTCAATCAGAGACAACTAATGACACCTGCCTCTGATTGAGAACCATACTAGGCCGAAACATAGAAATACCCAAATTATAGAAAAACAAACAGACTGCCCACCCAACTCACGCCCTGACCATACTAAATAAATACAAAACAAAGGAAATAAAGGTCAGAACGTGACAATTATGGGTTATTATGTGTAGATGAGTGTGGAAAAATATTTTTTATCCATTTGAAATTCAGGCTGCAACACATCAAAATATGGAATAAGTCAAGGGGTATGAATACTTTCTGAAAGCACTGTACATACATACTGTACATTCATACTGTACAGGAGAGTTGTTGTTCCCGCTGAAGCAGCAAAGCCCCTCAACCACGGCAAGGCGGAGTCCACGAGAGGGGAACAAAAATCTGAAACGAGGACCAGCACTGGGTGAAGATGCGATGTAGTCGAGGTTTCCAATGTTCTAGAAGATATTGTTCATTAAATGGTTGGAGAATGTGCTTATTGTGTTTAATGAGCTTATTGTGAGAATGTGCTTTACTTTTGTATAATTAAAAAAAAACATTTGACCCCTTTTTCTCCACAATTCCGTGGTATCCAATTGGTAGTTACAGTCTTATCTCATCGCTGCAACTCCCGTACGGACTCGGGAGAGGCAAAGGCCAAGAGCCATGCATCCTCTGAAACACGACAAAACCAATCCACACTGCTTCTTGACACAATGCCTGCTTTACCCGGAAGCCAGCCACACCAATGTGTCAGAGGAAACACTGTACACCTGGCGACCGTGTCAGCGTGCATGCTCCCAGCCCACCACAGGAGTCATTCTAGCGCGATGGGAGAAGGACATCCCTGCCAGCCAAACCCTCCCCTAACCCGGCCAATTGTGCGCCATCCCATGGGTCTCCCGGTCGCGACAGAGCCTGTACTCGAACCAGGATCTCTAGTGCCTTAGACCACTGCGCCACTCGGGATAATGTGCCTATTCTTTGCAGATGGTTAGAACATTGGAGAATGAGATTTTTCTGGCATTCACTTAAAACCTGTCCGCGATTTCTTCGAGCTAACACAATAAATATACTTAATGAACAGACAATCTATCAAACATGAAAAACATTTGGAATAATACAAATTAAAAATAAAATGTTTCCAAAAAACAAATAAGGTATATTGTTCCATACATCATGATACTTCTTCCTCTTCCTCAGGCTCCTTCCTGGTTTGGACAGTTGCAGTCAATGAGTCATCTTCACCTTCCTCAACCTTGTCATGTCTCCTCGTCTTGGAAGATACCGATACAGTCTGGAATCAAACAGACATTATTACAGTATCATTACATAGAAACCAGCGGCTAATGAGAAACCTAATTCGTAGTTTAGTCACAAAACAATGGAGGACAGTGAAATTACATATGTAGCAACTTAATTTGATCACCCAGTTGAGGGAACTGGAAAACTTCACTGCAATGTAGGACATTTAACACTTGTAGTGTATTTGAGGTTTAAAAAATCTTCAAAAGTCTGCAGTTTCCACTTTGAAATTCCAGATTAGATTTCCCTCATGAAAAATGTATCAACCCTTACAAAAATGTCTATGAATTATAATTTTCATAATAATTCACATTTCCTGTTATTGAACGATTATTTTCCTGCTGTAGCAAACTGACTCAAATTAAGATCCTACATCTGTAACTACTCACTACTCACAGCATACCTGTTCTGATGCCTTGGCCACGAATGAACTCCTGGAAAATATAGTCCAGGAAAATAAAATATATTAACTTGAGCAAAATCAATATATGATCATCTAATGCAAATGCATTCTTTTCACAATGCAAAATCAGTTCATGATATTACAGTAGTTGATATTACCAAGGAAACTGTCCGTATTTGCACCGGTACCATATGAGTGCAGCCGCAGCAACAATCAGACAGAGAATGACAACGAGTAGAACCCAACAGGCAGCAGAGGTCTCTGTGAGGAGAGGAGATACAGTTAATATAAGAAACAGTCTGTATTTATAATTACATGTAATCATGTTGCCCAAGCAACCATCATGGCTCCAATGCAAAAACTTTCCTGCAGAAAACAAAGAGATAATACCAGGTTATAAGACACGTACATATACAGTAAGAGATATGTGTGTATTATGACCATCTTAGTAATGGTTATACAGTACCTTTCTGTAGAAAGGGGAATGAGGCCATACATCTGATATTAACACATGCAGTGAAAGATAAGTGAACATCTGGCTCAACTTTGTTATCCATGCTACAACACATTTCTCAACCTCATATGTGTGTTTTTTATGTATGCAAGGAATGCCAATATTCTTGCCAGGCAAAATTCACTATGGGACAATAAAGTATTCAATATATCAATCAATCAATCAATCAATCAGAAACAACTATAAGCATCTTATAAAACAGCATAAGCAACTAGTTAACTAGTTGCTTATGACCAGCATGAATAGTGTGTGTGTGTCTCACTCTCTCAGGTGCTTCTCACCAGAGGATATGTGTACATTGAGGGAGCCAGTGGCTCGTCCGTAGGGGTTGGAGGCCTGACAGACATAGAGACCATTCAGTTCAGAGCTGAGACTGAGGAGGTGCAGTTTGTCTCCCTCAGCTCTCACTGAAGACCCAGGCCATGGCTGGACCACTCTGGGAGAGAGAGAGAGAGAGAGAGAAGAGGAGAAGGGCTTTGTGTGAGTGTGTGTGAGATAGGCAAAGGCACCATTTGACTACCAGCATAATATATGAACATACTGAAGCTTCAAGCTAATCTGTTTCATATGTTTAAACAAGTGTACCTAACATTTACATTTAAACTGTTTTGAACTAGTTTACATAGGAGTCAGTACCTGCTCCAGGTGTAGTTGGGGTGTGGGTTGCTGTCTGCTACACAAAGGAAGACTGTGGCTTTAGAGGCCTCACTAAGGGTAATGTTCACTGACTGAGGTGGATCTGAGAGAGAGAGAAATGGTTACAGATACTGCAGATATAGAATGTAAATAGACCTACACACTCATACCAAGACAGACCCATAACAATGACACTACAGACTCTGAGCAGTGGGCAGGGAAGAAACTTTAATGCAAGGATGAGGCAACACTAAGAATTTTGTTTGTGAACCTGGTCTTCCTTCATTTCATGTTGATAGATGACTTAAAGTAGAGCAGTACAAAGAAAGCGGGTTAAGGTCAATAAAACTTGTGTGCCTCAGTGTAGGATAGTGGTAGTGTAGGACAGTGGTAGTAGAATATATTTACAGTGGATGTTTATGCTGTAGTTGTAGGTCTTCTCTGTTACCAGGGCAGACTGGTTGACCACACACTGGACCTGCTGCTGATTGGCTGCCTTGGTTGGTACCCCGAGCAGGTGGCTGAGTACTGTGGTGGTGCCATTGGTGTGCTGGGTGGAGTTGGTCACCGTCCTCAACAAACTGCCGAATTTACCTGTCTTCCATGTCACTTCTGCCTGTGGCTTGGCACCAGCAGCCACGCAGGTTGACAAGACAACCTCATTCTCCCCAATGACAGGAGCAACATCAACTGTCACACTCACTACTGGAGGAACTATGACCAGAACACAAACCAACAGAGAACAGAAAACATGAACAAGTCACTAATTATAAAATGTGGAACTATCCATGAAAAAAATACCAAACACACACGCACAGCCCGTCATGTGAAACTTATTCAAATGCTCATGTCACATGACCAACACACTTTAAATGAACCCTTTCATGTTCTCTATCTGGCCAATTGCAATATACATCATTAGTATCTATACATTTACTGTATTGTAGGTTTGGTCAAATCCAGTTATCAGGTTTTAGCTCACCCTGATGACAGTTACCTGCACCTGAGGTATTAAGTTTCACACACCACTAAAGCTGTTACTCATTTTCAGCAGTTCCACTGAAAAGCAATCACTGCCCAGTGATTATGCCGTTAAGGGATGCTGTATATAGTGGTGTATATATTCCAACATCTTTTCCACCATTAGGTAAACTATTAATGCCCTTGCTCTCCTGGTTACAGCTTGAGTAAGAGGATACACTCTTAGGAAAAAGGCACTAAATGCAACAATATAGTGTTTTTTGGTTTGTCCCCATATGGGAACCCTTCTTGGTGCTAGGTAGAACCCTTGGAAGAGGATTACAACCCTCTATGTAGACTGCTTCCATAGAAGGCTGCTTTCATGTACTGTCACATACACCAGATGTGCAGTGAAATTTGTTTTTTATAGGGTCAGCCCACTAGAAATTAGGGTTAAGTGTCTTGCTCAAGCGCACATCAACAGATTTTTCACTTTGTTGGCTCAGGTATTCAAACCAGCTAACTTTTCGGTTACTGGCCCAATGCTCTAACCGCTAGGCTACCTGCCGCCCATGAACCCTTATATCTTTGAAGGAATCCTTCTAGAACCCTCTATGAACGGTTCCACCAACCTTATTAGCCTTTAAAATTAAACTCTTTATGCCAATGCATTACATACAGTATATATCATAAAGCCTTTCTTTGAGTGCCTAGTTAAACCCTAAAAAGGAAACTCATGCTTTACAGGCCACATCAGGCCTGCAAGTCACATTATGCTGGCTTGGAAAGTAATGTGTAATTGCTATTGGAGTCCAGCCACTGAGGATGTAAAACAATTGCAACTTTTAATCACCCGCAACTTGCATTCAGAATGACTGCCAGGGTAGACTGATAAATAAGACTACCTAAATCATCTGAACTGGAATAACTTTCTCAGTAATGGGTGCAATAAATCCAACTTGTAACAGATTGGATTAGTTTTGAAAAATACATGTTATTTATCTTAGTGTAGCATAATATTAATATACTAATCACTGGACTTGCAAAAACACAGATATTGAAATAAATAAAAAATCTACCTCCAATAGAGCACGCTGAGAAATATAATGATGGGCGTGGTTGAGTGTTTTACTCTACACCAGAAATAATATATAAACAGTGCCTTCAGAAAGTGTTAACAAATAGAAATATATTTCCTGAGCTTTCTTAAATCTTCCAGATATATTCTTTGACTGTCTTTTTTACCATTAGTGAATGTGTTTCTATGGGCTATAGTAGTAAAGGCACAGATTGTATGTACAAATATTGCCATATACTGTACGTACAGTTTAAAACATGTTTTGAAATTCATCAGATTACTGGAACTCCTGATGTTAAAGTTTAAAAAACATTATAATAATAATAATACAATGAAAGTCTTATAAAAATTCAGTAGGGTTCCATGTCCTTTCTTGCCTTCCAAAGAGTCCTTATTGCCTTCCAAGGAATCATTAAAGAACCCTTTCTTCCAAAAACTGTTAAGATAAGGTTAAATGTAGAATCCTATCCCTCTGGAAAGAACTCCTTTGGAACTATTATTTCTAAGTGTAGGGAAGATGGATTTTCCATGGCAATTTAAAACCTGTAGATGAGGTCTGACTCTTGCTTCATTTGAATAATGAACCTACCTCTTTAGAATGAAATGGCTGCCATTTTTGTATTTATTTACGTAAAAAGTATACTCGGCAATATCAGACTTTATATGGGCAAATAAAATTTGAAGAATAGAAAGGAAAGTTTTACATCTTCCTAAGTCTGAGGGTTGCTTTAACCTTCCATACTTGGAATTGTATCAGCACGCAAGACAAGGCTTTTACTTGCGACATATAAATGCACTAAAGAGGAACAATGGGTTGGCTACATATTGAAGATGCACATGTTCATCAACAGAATCTTTTCACGGGTCTATGTGCAAAGGCTAAAGCTAAGAACATTAACAACTTCATAGTTAAGAATATGAAAAAAATGAAACATTTTACAAGACCCAATATCACTCCCTAAAAACACAAACTTATGGAACAATGCTGGATACTGTAAGGGTTTTCCTCCTCCTCTTCATCTGAGGAGGAGATGCGAAAAGGATCGGAGGACCAATGCACAGCGTGGGAAGTGTCCATGGTTGTTTATTTAAGAAAACATAAACTGAACACTATGAATACAAAAATAATAAATGTGAAACGAACGAAAACCGAAACAGTACCGTGTGGTGAAAAACACAGACACGGAAACAATCACCCACAAAACAACAGTGAAACCCAGGCTACCTAAGTATGAATCTCAATCAGAGACAACTAACGACACCTGCCTCTGATTGAGAACCATACTAGGCCGAACACAGAAAACCAACCTAGAAGCACAAAACATAGAATGCCCATCCAACTCACGTCCTGACCAACCAAAACAAACAAATAATACCAAGAACTAGGGTCAGAACGTGACAGTACCCCCCCAAGGTGCGGACTCCGGCCGCAAAACCTGAACCAATAGTCCGCCTCTGTGGCCTCCTAGGAACGGCGACCCTTTCCGCCGACCCTGACCTGGGAACCCTAATAAATAGGCCCACAGGACTGAGGGACATCTCTGGACTAAACAAATTCCTCCGGACTGAGGGGTAGCTCAGGACGGCTCTGGACAGGCGGGAGGCTCTGGCGGCTCTGGACAGGCGGGAGGCTCTGGCGGCTCTGGACAGGCGGGAGGCTCTGGCGGCTCTGGACAGGCGGGAGGCTCTGGCGGCTCTGGACAGGCGGGAGGCTCTGGCGGCTCTGGACAGGCGGGAGGCTCTGGCGGCTCTGGACAGGCGGGAGGCTCTGGCGGCTCTGGACAGGCGGGAGGCTCTGGCGGCTCTGGACAGGCGGGAGACTCTGGCGGCTCTGGACAGGCGGGAGCTCTGGCGGCTCTGGACAGGCGGGAGACTCTGGCGGCTCTGGACAGGCGGGAGACTCTGGCGGCTCTGGACAGGCGGGAGACTCTGGCGGCTCTGGACAGGCGGGAGACTCTGGCGGCTCTGGACAGGCGGGAGACTCTGGCGGCTCTGGACAGGCGGGAGACTCTGGCGGCTCTGGACAGGCGGGAGACTCTGGCGGCTCTGGACAGGCGGGAGACTCTGGCGGCTCTGGACAGGCGGGAGACTCTGGCGGCTCTGGACAGGCGGGAGACTCTGGCGGCTCTGGACAGGCGGGAGACTCTGGCGGCTCTGGACAGGCGGGAGACTCTGGCGGCTCTGGACAGGCGGGAGACTCTGGCGGCTCTGGACAGGCGGGAGACTCTGGCGGCTCTGGACAGGCGGGAGACTCTGGCGGCTCTGGACAGGCGGGAGACTCTGGCGGCTCTGGACAGGCGGGAGACTCTGGCGGCTCTGGACAGGCGGGAGAATCTGGCGGCTCTGGACAGGCGGGAGACTCTGGCGGCTCTGGACAGGCGGGAGACTCTGGCGGCCCTGGAGAGAAGGAAGCCTCTAGCAGCGCTGGACTGACTGGCGGGAGCACCTGTAGGAATGAGACGGACAGGCGGGAGACTCTGGCAGCTCTGGACAGGTGGAAGCCTCTGACGGCGCTGGACAGGCGGGAGACCCTAAGCGGCTCTGGACAGACGGGAGATCCTAGCGGCTCTGGACAGGCGGGAGACTCTAGCGGCCCTGGACAGGCGGGAGACTAGCGGCCCTGGACAGGCGGGAGCTAGCGGCCCTGGACAGGCGGGAGACTCTAGCGGCCCTGGACAGGCGGGAGACTCTAGCGGCTCTGGAGAGAAGGAAGGCTCTGGCGGCGCTGGACAGGCAGGAGGCTCTAGCGGCGCTGGACAGGCGGGAGGCTCTGGCGGTTCTGGACAGGCGGGAGCACCTGTAGGAATGAGACGGAGACACAGCCTTGTGCGGGGGGCTGCCACCAGAGGGCTGGTGCGTGGAGGTGGTACTGGATAGACCGGACCGTGCAGGTGCACTGGAGCTCTTGAGCACCGAGCCTGCCCAACCTTACCTGGCTCGATGCCCACTCTAGCCCGGCCGATACGAGGAGCTGGAATGTACCGCACCGGGCTATGCACAGGGTCCTTTTCCATCCAACTCGTCCTCCCATGTCCATGAGTCTTGTGATGCTGCTGCTTCTCCTGCTGCACTTTGGGGCGGCTATATTCCCCTGGCTTTGCCCAGGGTCCTCTCCCGTCTAGGATTTCCTCCCACGTCCAGGAGTCTTGTGTCTTCGGCCGCTGTTGCTGCTGCCCGTTACCACGCCGCTTGGTCCTTGGTTGGTGGGTGATTCTGTAAGGGTTTTCGTCCTCCGATTCGTCTGAGGAGGAGAAGCGAGAAGGATCGGAGGACCAATGCGCAGCGTGGGAAGTGTCCATGGTTGTTTATTTAAGAAAACATAAACTGAACACTATGAATACAAAAATAATAAACGAACGAAAAACGAAAACCGAAACAGTACTGTGTGGTGAAAAACACAGACACGGAAACAATCACCCACAAAATAACAGTGAAACCCAGGCTACCTAAGTATGATTCTCAATCAGAGACAACTAACGACACCTGCCTCTGATTGAGAACCATACTAGGCCGAACACAGAAAACCAACCTAGAAACACAAAATATAGAATGCCCACCCAACTCACGTCCTGACCAACCAAAACAAACAAATAACACAAGAACTAGGGTCAGAACGTGAGATACCTTTTCAGAAACACAATCTTATGGAACAATCCTTGGGTAGCTTTTCAGAATTCAGCGATAAATAGCCCCACATGGAAAACTAAAGGCATAGAAACCATAAATGACTTGGTAATAGGAAATACATTCATTTCCATGGCCGCTTTAAAAAGCCATTTTGGGTTGACCAATGTCGATTTTTAAAAATAAATGCAACTTAAAAGTTCTATTTCACAACATTTCAATTAGAAATCTTTTGGACATCAGAGCTATTTTGAGGGAATCAATCCTATGAGTCAGAAAAGGATGTTCATATGATTGGTAAGCTTTACAAAACCTTGCAGAGAGCCTTTTCAACAGACAATATAAACTTTTGGAAGATTTAAAATAACTGATATTGGCACAAGATGGAGGGAAGGTTGGAACATAACTAACGAGATTACAGTTAACAAAAATGTACGCTTAATCCAGTATAAATTATTTTTGGAATTTAAATACAGGTCACAACGGCAGTCATGTCTGAAGTGCAAAAATACTCATGACTCAATAGTTCATGCTTTCTGGGAATGTTACAAAATTAAAAAGTAATGGGCAGAGTTGGAAAGATGCAGAGGTACTGCAATGTAAAGATACTATTAATTTGTCCGTCTGTATATTTCAAGACATGAAATATGAGGGTGCAATGAGATATCCGATGGGTTAGGACAATACTCTTCTCATCAATAATCTTTAAAAAAAAAACAACATACACACAAAAGCTGGAAATAAGACAATCCTCTGTTTCTTACAAAATGGAAAGTTCAAATGCTTTATTAATTTAAAAAAATTTGAAAGAGCGTGGGCGACGGAGAAACAAAATCGTGCTGTTTGAAGCCATGTGGCAGAAGGTGTTACGTGTGCTGAAAATAGGGGTGGAGGCTAGGGGGTCTGGCGGGTGTGCTGTAGATGTTTGTATGTATGATGTAGTTGTTTGTATGTGTTGTATTGTTGATAAAAGATCAAATAAAATCTTGTAAAAAAAAAAAAAAAATGTACCAACCATCTTTTTAGCTGTCGAGTGTTGGTTATCACACACAGTCTTTCTGGACTTCAAAAGTAGAAACAGTGATGCAAAGAGTGAAGGAATAGTTCTTACCTAGCACAGTCAGAGGTATCTCTGTATTGTATGTTCCACTGGGGAAAACACTGAAGATACATTTGAAGGTGCCTTCATCAAGCAGTCTGACAGCAGTTATTCTAATAGATCCAAGGTTTTCTGATGGGTTCCCAATAAACTGGACTCTACCTGTCAATCCATTCGGTGAAATAAATGTAGTAACCCCATTGGGATTAATCAGCATAAAATTATGGTTCTGTGTTTCTTCCAAAGTACTTTTCTGCCATGTTATCTGTTCAAGCTCCTCGTCTGTCTCTATCAGTCTACAGGATAAGTCCACATCCTCCCCCAGTAACACAGTCCTCCATCCCCCAATCACACGTGTACCTGTAGAGAAAACACAAGCCTAAAAAAACATTCCAAAAGAGACCTGTAGAATAGATGCTTATGAACTCTAATAAACAGAGATGATAACTAAACACACAGACAAGACCATTATTAGTATTTAGCTGTGCTATGAACTATGAAATCCTATTGATGCTGAAATGTGGCTATTGCAACAACAAATGTGCCAATTGCTCAATCTTTGACCCTAACCCCATTTGGACAGCCATAGTCAGAGGAGATGGCTAAAGCACATACTGATCTGGGTCCAGTCTAGGCTGAAAATACTTAGTGAATATGTTATTAGAATAATAAGCCAAAAGCCCTGACTCTATTCTTACACTTAATCAAGAGTAAGATATTCAAGACATTCCTAGATACTTGAGCATGGTCAGCATGTCTCAAAACATACTGAGTTAAAAACATCGTAAACATGCTGAGGTAAAAACTGGAAACATAATGATTTAAAAACATAGTAAACATACTGAGCTAATGTGTGTGCCTTAACGTACCCTAAAAGTACCAGGCCTGCAATTGAATGGTGGGGTTTTGTGGTTGTTATTGTCCTTGCATTGTGTCAACATGAAAAGAGAATTAAAAACATGCACTCAAAAATATGGCATTTTATGACATCAATCGGAAACCTACTTTCTGTATCCCTCTGGACGATGAGTAGAATCACACAGCACAGCGTCCGTAACATGCTTTGTTCTTCTCATTGCTAGGGTCACTACGTAAAATGTAATAATAGCATTACATTACATTTTGAGATTGGCGTTTTGTAATGAGGACCTATTAATTGTTTTATGTACGACAGTTATGTAGGCTAAGCTACATCGAATGTTAAAGTATGTTGAATACAATGCTAATTATTCGAGCAATGGTCTGCAATCATTACTCCTTGATGGAGACTATTCACGTCTTGCAAAGTAGCCTACACCTTATTACAAAAATCAACAAACAGTCCTACATTGGTCAGTAATAATGGAAGTAAACAGATGCAACAGTAAATGTAATAGGCCACAAACCTTTGTTGAAAGTAAGTTATTCTGCTGAAGCAGCTGACACCGTTTGTGCTGTCGGAAAACGCTCTGGTAGGAAAACGCTTATTCGCTTCGAATCGACTGCGTCATTGCATCACTGCTGCATCACATTTTGCGCAGCTAGGCAACTATACCGATGCAAGTACCTTTTGCAAATGGTCGCATGTAGTTGTGCACATGGAGGAGAGAATCATTTTCGCAGTATCCTCTAAACCGTGTCTTTTTGGCACAACTGCTGACAGCTACATAAACACAAAAATGCTGGTTAGGGGCAAGTGTCCACGATAGTAGGATTGCCAGGTCAGTTTAGTAGTGATGTTGTGCTAGATGTGGCTAGTTAGCGTTAGCTAGCTAGCTAACATAGCCAATGAGGTGTGTGTGTGAAATAAATAGTCAAATAAATGATGCTAGTTACTACCCCTGATACCTTTACCAAATAATCATGTTTGAAAGAGTGTGAGTGTGTATGCTAGATAAATAGTAATAGAAATGGTAGATACTACTGTACCCCTGATAATTTGGTGAGATAACCGTGTGTGTGTCTATGTGTACAGTAGGTGACATGTCCATGATAGCTATCTAATAACTATAGTTAGGCTAGGTAATGGTTTGGCTTATCATGTTCATGTCTATGTAGAAGAAGACTGTAGGAGGAAGTGGAGAGGACTCGGGGACAGGTATCAGAGAGAGAGAAGGGCAGAGAAAGACAAGATGTCTGGGTCAGCAGCTTCAGGCCAGCAGCCTTGGCGCGCGCTTCTGACACATTCTTTTCTGGATCCATTTATTGTGCCTATGGCAACGAGTGGCAATTTTACAGCCAGACCCTCTCCACAAGTGTTGTCGCCACCGGTGCATCAAGACCCTCAACGTCGCCTACAAATGCAACCATCATCCACCAAGAGACCCTCTACAACATCATCCACGAGTATGACCACCACCGGTGCATCAAGACCCTCAACGTCACCTACAAATGCAACCATCACCTCCACCGGAGGACCCTCTACAACATCATCCACGAGTATGACCACTAGTGCATCAAGACGTCACCTACAAACAACCATCATCCAACATCATCCACGTATGACCACCACCAGTGCAGCCATGGAAGATGATGAAATGGAGGAAGAATATCTAGATCTAAGACCACCTGAGATTAATATGAACCTCACGGAAGTGACCGCTGAGGACCTCGTTGAACAGGATGTGGCCGTGGAGAGAAACAGAGAGTGAAACGAAGAGGAACAACGTCACACCAGGCGTCATCGGAGGTACCAGCCTCCAGATCCACTCAACTAATTTCAGCAGAGACTCTCCTCCAAGCCGTTGAGAGGGATGCAGCCCAACCTGATGCCCACAGGAAGGAGGATGAAGAGACCCTCTTTGCCATGAGCCTGGTGCCAACACTGAAGAGGCTGCCTCAGCAAAGAAAAGCAGCAGTCAAGGTTAAAATGCTTTTCGAAGCCGAGTTCAATGGTACGTTTTTTTTCTCTCCACATCACAGGTAGTGTCATAAGTGTGTGACAGTGAAGTAGGTCATTTTTACAGTATAGTCATGTAGGTTAATTGGTATTTCAGATCAAACTATTAATATGAGGTAAATGTATAGCTTTTGTTTCTGGGTTAGAAAATATCCTGAAACAGTTTGCTGTCGAAATATCTGCCTGTCATATTCTTCTTTTGATCTGAAATACAAGTTCCATGAGTAAACAGCAAGTATTACCAACTTTACCACACTGTTCCTATATTTATGCCACTAACTACACTATGCAAGCAGTATTTAGTTAACATAAATCTCACCTTTTATGGTGTCATATTATGTTAAGCTTGTATGTGTTGTTTTTCTCTTCCCTTTCAGAAATGGAGTCCGTTTAGCCGACCAGCTCACAGGAAGGACAGGAAGAGGAGAGGAGTTGTCTGGTTGTTGTTTTTACCTCCCTCGTTGTACCTTTCTTTTCACACACGCCAGTTCTGTTTAAATTCAGTCAATTCATAAAGTCATTTGTTTATAAAGACTTAGGATAGCATTCATTAGTGTTACATACATTTCTGAATTGAAACTCATACAGTTTTCACAGATGCTCTTGGTCTCTTACGAGACTAAAGGTCCATATATTTATTTTATTTAAAACCACGGTGTTGAAACTTTTAGTGAAGTTATGTTCCATCGACTGGTCTGTGACGTCCAGGGGCCATTTGTTTGTTTAGCTGTGTTATGGCTACATATTATTCCCTTTTTCTCAGAGACTGAGACATACACACACCTCTTCGTACCTCAGATCTCCAGTGCCCTGCCCTCTCTCTCTTTATGGCCATGTCTGAAGTTCCCCTACTACGTCTAGGCTTTATGAGTAGTCCCTGTATCGGTCTGCAGTTGTGCCAAAAATACATGCTCTTGTTGTTCTCTTACAGATTACAGGCTACACATTTATTTAAAAATAATAATAATTTGCACACACCTCTTTCAATAGTGTTATTTTTTTAAACATTTTTACAACACGCATACCTGTCATGTTCTTTCCTGTACTTGAATACTTATTCAATTATAATGTTTTCATAGTCAGTTGTTTATTAATTTCTAACTTAGACTTAATCTGCTTATTTCTTCCCTACACCTTTGCAGATCTAAGACAAGATGAAAGTAAAAACACATTCTCTTCCTAATTTGTTTTTTTCCCACCTGTATTTTGTCAGGCCAGTGAACATGGTGGTAAACTGTACTATTTGTATGGACCCTAGGTTACCTAGGTTACCCTTTCCCTTTGTTATCATACTAACTGTATGTCGTATAACCTTAATTAGTGCTCCTGCTCACCTGATGTACCATGCCAGGTGTGTATAATACTGACGTTAGTGGGAGAGGGAAGGGGTTAAGGTGTGGTCTTTACTCACAAATTTCACTTAAATATAGCTTCCAAATGAAGAGAGACAATCATACATAAAGTAATCTGGGGGAAAATGCAATTTTATGGACAAAGGTGGATGGTTCTTAAAATAACCTTTGTGGGACTTCACCAGCTGGCGATGAGAAGTAGGTGGTCAGCTTCTCCCTCACCTGGAGTGCCTGTCTGGGGGCGTTGTTGGTACCTGCCCTGGTGACATCAGGAAGGTGACCATCTCCATCCGGAGCGGCTCCTGGAATGACCTCCGCAGGTAGTTATAGAGAACACATGTGGCCTTCACGCAGGCATCGACATTTGAGGGTCTGAGACCAAGTACTCTCTGATACATTCTCCATCGGGCTGCCAGAATCCCAAAGGCACATTGCCCTAGACAGTCGTTTGTTAAAGATCCTTACAGGCTTTGGCAATGGCAGCTGGCGTCCAGCGTAGGGCCTCATGAGGTTGGGTCTTAAAGAGAAGGCCTCATCGCCGACGAAGACATAGGGAACAGGTCCCAGGTCTTCAGCCCCAGGGAGTGATGCAGGTAGTGGAATATCCAGGGTGCCATCCTGAAGTGCCTGGCCAGAGGCAGAGTCCCGGAGGGTCCCGCCATCACTTCCCTTGCCGTAAGCACCAACATCGACAACACGGAAACAGTAGATGGCATCTACTACAGCCAAGAGTACAACTGAATATGTACCCTTGTAGTTGTAGAACTGTGAACCTGAGCATGGTGGAGCCTGAATTACTATATGTTTCCCGGCAATGGAGCCAAGACAGGTGGGGAAATTCCACCTCTCCAGGACCTCGGCAGCGATGGCCCTCCAGTCTTCCTCCTTGGGGACAGGCATGTATTCACCAACCAGACAGTCCCAAATGGCTTGTGCCACAGAGGGGACAATGCCTGCCACCGTGGACCGTCCAACTCGGAAGCTGAATCCTATGGTCCTGTAGGAGTCCCCTGTCGCCAAGAATCTAAAATATAATTCAAAATAATGATCAATATTGTGTATAACTTGAATTCCACCCACATATTATATCTACTCATATAGCTACCTCATTACTGTTTATTATGCTTTACTAATAATATTGTAATACTCATCAACCATCATTAACAATGACTTGAAACAGTACAATACAGTCTATGACTATATCAATAAACTGTTGTCTAGGCCAACTCTACTCTTAGAAAGAATGGTACTATCTACTTAAAAGGGTTCTCTGGCTATCCCCATAGGAGATCCCTTTTAGGTTCCAGGTACTACCCCTTTTGGTTCCGAGTAGATCCCTATTGGGTTCCATGTATTATGTATTATACCTGGAACCAAAAATGGTTATCTTATGGGGAAAGCAGAAGGACACTTTTGGAACCTTTTTCTCTAAGAGTGTATGTGAGTCCAATAAGAATGTAATGAATGACTGTAACTGTCTTGAACAACAATGGGTCCTGGAGAAGACTAGCCTACCTTTATCAGGGCAGAAGGCACCTTTCTTTTCATTTGGTAACATTACATAATTGAAAAAGGATTATAAACCAACTTTGGGAAAAGTTATAGTCCCAATGAACATTCTGTAAAAGTACATCTGATGTCAAATAGGGACTATTAACTAGAGCCCTTTAGCTAGCTAGGTTGCACATAAAACACTGTCAAATATCAATCAATTATGGTATCAAAGGCTTTAAAAATGTACTAGAATGTAGCTCACCGGAGACAAATCGCCAGGCGTTCAACTGGGCTAATGGACTCCCGGTAGTTGGTATCCATCCGGGCGATCCTGGCTCCAACCATCTGGAGCAGGTGATCGAACTGGCTTCGGTCCAGACGAAAGTAATTTCGTAATTCCTCTCAAAACAGTCGAAGCTCTTGAATTAGACAGTGGAACTCCCCTGCCTGCTTTCGGGACCCACACAGACCTACACTCTCGGCGGGGCTGATCCCGGCCCAACAGTGCGATCAAGACCACCCTCCTCAACGTTGGTCTCATTGTTGAAAGAGCCTACTCTGCTATCTTGACTATTTATTATTGCATTTCGCTCGAAAACTGCATTTTGGAGTGAAATTATATTATAGGCTCTCACAATTCATTTGTGGATGTCATCGAATAAATAATATACTTGGTAAATAAATTAATAATAAATGTGAAGAAATTATGCTTTATGTAATCGCACATTTTACTGAATATGTGTGCAAAAAAATTATAATCTACATTCATAATTTGCTACTTTCTGTCAAATCCACGCATACAATTTGATGCATGTTCGATAAATCGAATGTATGTCCCACACAGAACGCACTGCAACTGCCTCTGCAACGCAATGCTGCCATTCAAATGCAGCGTTCCATTGGAAATGAATGTACTTCTGGTGTAACGAAACGCCAAAACACAGTCGGTGTGTTCAAAGCGTAAAGGTGTCCAACCGAAAAGGTCGTTATTCTTCAATGAGGTTTAACATCGGTTGGCATCGAATAAATGTTGCATTACCGCCTCCTACTAGACTGGATAATAACTCCTTTATACTTTGCTTAAAAAAATTGACACAAATAAATAGACAAATTCCCTACCATCTAACCCTACACTCACTTAAATCAAAAATAAAAACACCAACCTACTCCACTATTTAAATATATTTAGTCCTACCTCAGGCCAACAGCCTGAAAGCATGGGACGCCACCACTTAACAAATCAAATTGTATGTCACATGAGCTGAATACAACAGGTGTAGACCTTACAGTGAAATGCTTACTTACAAGCCCTTAACCAACAATGCAGTTTTACGAAAAACAAGTCAAAATTAAGAAAGTATTTTGTAAAATATATTTTAAAGAAGAAAATGTGTAAAATAACAAATAATTAAAGAGCAACAATAAAATAACAGTAGAGAGGCTATATACAGGTGTAACAGTTCTCCTCGTCCTCTGAGGAAGAGTAGTCAAGATTGGACCAGTGCGCAGCGTGGTATGTGTCCATGTTAATATTGAATAAATCAACTGAACACTGAATAACAAAACAACAAAGAGAGTGAATGAAACAGTCCTGAAAGGTGCAAACACACAAAACAGAAAACAACTACCCACAAATCAAGTGGGAAAAACAGGCTACCTAAGTATGGTTCTCAATCAGAGACAACGATTGACAGCTGCCTCTGATTGAGAACCATACCAGGCCAAACACATAGAAAACCAAAACTAGAACAACACATAGAATGCCCACCCCAACTCACGCCCTGACCAACCTAAACAAGAAACATAACAAAGGAACTAAGGTCAGGACGTGACAACAGGGGAAACGGGCACAGAGTCAATGTGCAGGGGCACAGGTTAGTCGAGGTAATTTAGGTAATATGTACATGTAGATAGAGGTAAAGTGACTATGCCGTGCGGTAGCAGAGAGAAAAGTCTATGACTGGGTGGCTTAAGTCGTTGCCAATTTTAGGACCTCCCTCTGACACCGCCTGGTATAGAGGTCCTTGATGGCAGGAAGCTTGGCCCCAGTGATGTACTGGTTCATACTCACTACCCTCTGTTGTGCCTTGCGGTCGAAGGCCGAGCAGTTGCAATACCAGGCAGTGAAGCAACAAGTCAGGATGCTCTCGATGGTGCAGCTGTAGAACATTTTGAGGATATGAGGACCCATGCCAAATAAGTGTTGTCGTGCCCTCTTCATGACTGTCTTGGTGTGTTTGGACAATGATAGTTTGTTGGTAAAGAGGACACCAAGGAACTTGAAGCTCTCAACCTGCTCCACTACAGACCCGTCGATGAGAATGGGGGCGTGCTTGGTCCTCCTTCCCTGTATTCCACAATCATCTACTTTGTCCTGATCACGTTGAGGGAGAGGCTGTTATCCTGGCACCACACTACCAGTTCTCTGACCTCCCTATTGGCTGTCTCATCATTGTCGGTAATCAGGCCTACCACTGTTGTGTCGTCTGCAAACTTAATGATGGTGTTGGAGTCGTGCTTGGCCATGCACTCATGGGTGAGGAGGGAGTACAGGAGGGGACTGAGCACACACCCCTGAAGGGCCCAGTGTTGAAAATCAGGGTAGCAGATATATTGTTGTTATCTACCCTTTCCACCTGGGGGCGGCACGTCAGGAAGTCCAGGATCCAGTTGCAGAGTGAGGTGTTTAGTCCCAGTGTTCTTAGCTTAGTGATGAGCTTTGAGGGCACTATGGTGTTTTTTTTTTTTTTTTTTCACCTTTATTTAACCAGGTAGGCTAGTTGAGAACAAGTTCTCATTTGCAACTGCGACCTGGCCAAGATAAAGCATAGCAGTGTGAACAGACAACACAGTTGAACGCTGAGCTGTAGTCAATGAATGGCATTCTCCTGTAGATGTTCTTTTTGTCCAGGTGAGAAAGGGCAGTGTTGAGTGCAATAAAGATTGCATCATCTGTGGATCTTTTGGGGCGATATGCAAATTGAGTGGGTCTAGAGTTGTTCTGGGATAATGGTGTTGATGTGACGCATGACCAGCCTTTCAAGCATTTCATGGCTGCAAATGTGAGTGCTACGGGTCGGTAGTCATTTAGGCAGGTTTCCTTTGTGTTCTTGAAAACAGGGACTTTGGTGGTCTGCTTGTGGCTATATACAGGGGGTACCAGTACAAATCAAATCAAAGTTTATTTGTCACGTGCGCCGAATACAACAGTGAAATGCTTACTTACTGCTTTTTTCCATCTATGTAACATTGCAAAAATCTGAAACTTTCTGTCCAAAAATGATGCAGAAAAATTAATCCATGCTTTTGTTACTTCTAGGTTAGACTACTGCAATGCTCTACTTTCAGGAATGCTCTACCAGGATAAAGCACTAAATAAACTTCAGTTAGTGCTAAATATGACTGCTAGAATCCTGACTAGAACCAAATAATTGGATCATATTACTCCAGTGCTAGCCTCCCTAAACTGGCTTCCTGTTAAGGCAAGGGCTGATTGCAAGGGCTGATTTCAACCTACAAAGCATTACATGGGCTTCCTCCTACCTATCTTTCTGATTTGGTCCTGCCGTACATACCTACACATACGCTACGGTCACAAGACGCAGGCCTCCTAATTGTCCCTAGAATTTCTAAGCAAACAGATGACGGAAGGGCTTACTCCTGTAGAGCTCCATTTTTATGGAATGGTCTGCCTACCCATGTGAGAGACGCAGACTCGGTCTCAACCTTTAAGTCTTTACTGAAGACTCATCTCTTCAGTGGGTCATATGATTGAGTGTAGTCTGGCCCAGGAGTGTGAAGGTGAATGGAAAGGCTCTGGAGCAACAAACCGCCCTTGCTGTCTCTGCCTGGCCGGTTCCCGTCTTTCCACTGGGATTCTCTGCCTCTAACCCTATTACAGGGGCTGAGTCACTGGCTTACTGGTGCTCTTTCATGCCGCCCCTGGGAGGGGGTGCGTCACTTGAGTGGGTTGAGTCACTGACGTGATCTTCCTGTCCCCCTTGGGTTGTGCCGTGGCGGAGATCTTTGTGGGTTATACTCGGCCTTGTCTCAGGATGGTAAGTTGGTGGTTGAAGATATCCCTCTAGTGGTGTGGGGGCTGTGCTTTGGCAAAGTGGGTGGGGTTATATCCTTCCAGTTTGGCCCTGTCCGGGGGTATCATCGGATGAGGCCACAGTGTCTCCTGACCCCTCCTGTCTCAGCCTCCAGTATTTATGCTGCAGTAGTTCATGTGTCGGGGGGCTAGTGTCAGTTTGTCATATCTGGAGAATTTCTCCTGTCTTATCCGGTGTCCTGTGTGAATTTAAGTATGCTCTCTCTAATTCTCTCTTTCTCTCGGAGGACCTGAGCCCTAGGACCATGACTCAGGACTACCTGGCATGATGACTCCTTGCTGTCCCCAGTCCACCTGGCCGTGCTTCTGCTCCAGTTTCAACGGTTCTGCCTGCGGCTATGGAATCCAAGCCTGTTCACCGGACGTGCTACCTGTCCCAGACCTGCTGTTTTCAACTCTCTAGAGACAGCAGGAGTGGTAGAGATACTCTTAATGATCAGCTATGAAAAGCCAACTGACATTTACTCCTGAGGTGCTGACTTGCTGCACCCTCAACAACTACTGTGATTATTATTGTTTGACCATGCTGGTCATAAATTAACATTTGAACATCTTGGCCATGTTCTGTTATAATCTCCACCCGGCACAGCCAGAAGAGGACTGGCCACCCCTCATAGCCTGGTTCCTCTCTAGGTTTATTCCTAGGTTTTGGCCTTTCTAGGGAGTTTTTCCTAGCCACCGTGTTTCTACACTTGCATTGCTTGCTGTTTGGGGTTTTAGGCTGGGTTTCTGTACAGCACTTAGAGATATCAGCTGATGTACGAAGGGCTATATAAATACATTTGATTTGATTTTGATTTACTTACAGGCTCTAACCAATAGTGTAAAAAAGATTTGTGTGTGTGTGGGTGTAGGTAGGTAAGTAAAGAAAATAAAACAACAGTAAAAAGACATTTGAAAATAACAGTAGCAAGGCTGTATACAGACACCGGTTATATAAACAAAGAGTAGCAGCAGCGTAAAAGAGGGGTTGGGGAGCGGCGCACACAATGCAAATAGTCTGGGTAACCATTTGGTTACCTGTTCAGGAGTCTTATGGCTTGGGGGTAAAAACTGGTGAGAAGTATTTTTGTCCTAGACTTGGCACTCCAGTACCGCTTGCCATGCGGTAGTAGAGAGAACAATCAATGACTGGGATGGCTGGAGTCTTTGACAATTTTTAGGGACACAGCCTGGTGTAGAGGTCCTGGATGGCAGGCAGCTTTGCCCCAGTGATGTACTGGGCCGTACGCACTACCCTCTGAAGTGCCTTGCGGTTGGAGGCCGAGCAATTGCCGTACCAAGCTCAATGTTGCAGCTGTAGAACCTTTTGAGGATCTCAGGACCCATGCCAAATATTTTTAGTTTCCCAAGGGGAATAGGCTTTGTCGTGCCCTCTTCACGACTGTCTTGGTGTGTTTGGACCAATCTAGTTTGTTGTTGATGTGGACACCAAGGAATTTGCTCTCAACCTGCTCCACTACGGCCCCGTCGATGAGAATGGGGGCTTGCTCGGTGCTCCTTTTCCTGTAGTCCACAATCATCTCCATAGTCTTGTGTGGAGTAAACAGCTGATGCTCTCATGCATGCTTCCGTGTTGCTTGCCTCGAAGCATAGTTGTCATTTAGCTCATCTGGTAGGTTCGTGTCACTCAGCAGCTCGCGGCTGTGCTTCCCTTTGTAGTCCGTAATAGTTTGCAAGCCCTGCCACATCTGACGAGCATCAGAGCCAGTGTAGTATGATTCAATCTTAGTCCTGTTTTGACGCTTTTTGTGTTTGATTGTTCGTCGGAGGGTATAGTGTTTTTTCTTATAAGCGTCCATGTACACGGCAGCTCTACCCTTTAGCTCAGTGTGGATGTTGCCTGTAATCCATGGCTTCTGGTTGGGGTATGTACGTACGGACATTGCTGGGACCACGTCATCGATGCACTTATTTTGTATTTAACGTTCATTTAGCTAGACAAGTCAGTTAAGAACAAATTCATGTTTACAATGACGGCCTACACCGGCTAAACCCGGACCACGCTGGGAAAATTGTGCGCCACCCTATGGGACTCCCAATCACGACCGGTTATGATACAGCCTTGAACCGAACTAGGTGTCTGTAGTGACTCCTCAAGCACCGAGATGTTGTGCCTTAGACCGCTGCACCACTCTGGTGCCCAGTGATTGATGAAGCCACTGTCGGATGTGGTGTACTCCTCAATGCCATCAGAAGAATCGAGGAACATATTCCAGGCTGTGCTAGCAAAACAGTCCTGTAGCTTAGCGTTTGCGGAATCTGGCCACGTCCTTATTTAGCGAGTCACTGCTTTAGTTTTTGCTTGTAAGCAGGAATCAGGGGGATAGAGTTATGGTCATATTTGCAAAATGGAGGGCGAGCAAGAGATTTGTACATGTCTCTGTGTGTGGAGTAAAGGTGGTCCAGAGTTTTTTTTCTCCTCTGGTTGCACATGTAACATGCTAGTAGGAATGAGGTAAAACGGATTGAAGTTTCCCTGCATTAAAGTCCCCGGCCACTAGGAACGCCGCCTCTGGATGAGCATTTTCCTGTTTGCTTACTGCTCGTTGAGTGTGGTCTTAGTGCCAGCATTGGTTTGTGTTGGTAAATAGACAGCTACGAAAAATATAGATGAAAACTCTCTTGGGAAATAGTGTGGTCTACAGCTTATCATGAGATACTCTGTCTCAGGTAAGCAAAACCTAGAGTGTTCCTTAATATTAAATGTCGTGCACCAGCTGTTATTTACAAATAGACACAGACCGCCACCCCATATCTTACCGGAGGCAGCTGTTCTATGTTGCCAATGGACCGAAAACCAGCCAAATGTATGTTATCCATGTCGTCGTTTAGCTACAACTCGGTGAAACATAAGATATTACAGTTTTTAATGTCGCGTTGTTAGGATAGTCTTGATCGGAGCTCATCCATTTTATTATCCAGTGATTGCACATTGGCTAATAGGACTGATGGTAAAGGCGGTTTACTCAGTTGCCGTCGGATCCTTACAAGGCACCCCAAACTACTTCCCGATATCTCTGTCTCTTCTTCATGCGAATAACAGGGATTTGGGCCTTGTTGGGTGTTTGAAGGAAATCCTTCATGTTCGACTCATTAAAGAAACAATCTTTTCCAGTATGAGTTGAGTCATCGCTGTCCTGATATCTAGAATCTCTTTTCGGTCACAAGAGACGGTGGCAGAAACATTATGTACAAAATAAGTTACGAATAATGCAACAACAAAAAACACACAGCAGCACAATTGGTTAGGAGCCCATAAAACGGCAGCCATCTCCTCTGGCGTCATCACACCCTGTAGTCTCGCACACCCAAATTCCTCTCTGCAGCTGCCACCACAACATAAATTTTATGTGACTTATGTTCCATCTTTGCAGTACAGATGATAACTATTGCTATAAATGAAAAAAATCCAATATTACTGAAACAAATCATCTATCCCTCTGTACTAGTACTGCTATTCACACCACTCTTCTCAGGATCCCTACCCCTTGACCCATCTTCCTCTACTTTTTCACTGCCTCAGCATATGACAACTCTGCTCTTTTGCACACCAATATCTCTACCTGTACATGACCATCTGATCATTTATCACTCCAGTGTTAATCTGCAAAATTGTAGTTATTCGCCTACCTCCTCATGCCTTTGCACACAATGTATATAGACTCCCCTTTTTTTCTACTGTGTTATTGACTTGTTAATTGTTTACTCCATGTTTAACTCTGTTGTCTGTTCACACTGCTATGCTTTATCTTGGCCAGGTCGCAGTTGCAAAATGAGAACTTGTTCTCAACTAGCCTACCTGGTTAAATAAAGGTGAAATAAAATTTAAAAAATTTAAAAAACTTCTGCACTACTCTAACCCTGGAAACTTCAACCTGCCTCTCTTACACTGGACATTTCTGATCCCCAGC
>NC_056431.1:63002810-63023557 GCF_018296145.1 Oncorhynchus tshawytscha
CAGCCAATCAGTTGTGTTGTGACAAGGTAGGGCTGGTATACAGAAGATAGCTCTATTTGGTAAAGACCTAGTCCATATTATATGAAAGAACAGCTCAAATAAGCAAAGAGAAATGACAGTCCATCATTACCTTAAGACATGAAGGTCAGTCAAGCCTGAGAACTTTGAAAGTTTCTTCAAGTGCAGTTGCAAAAACCATTAAGTGCTATGATGAAACTGCCTCTCATGAGGACCTTCACAGGAAAGGAAGACCCAGAGTTACCTCTGCTGCAGAGGATAAGTTCATGAGGGTTAACTGCACCTCAGATTGCAGCCCAAATAAATGCTTCACAGAGTTCAAGTAACAGACACATCTCAACATCAACTGTTCAGAGGAGAGTGTGTGAATCAGGCCTTCATGGTTGAATTGCTGCAAAGAAACCACTCATAAAGAACACCAATAAGAAGAAGAGACTTGCTTGGGCCAAGAAACACGAGCAATGGACATTAGACCGGTGGAACTCTGTCCTTTGATCTAATGAGTCCAAATTTGAGATTTTTGGTTCCAACCGCTGTGTCTTTGTGAGACAAACGGATGATCTCCGCATGTGTGGTTCCCACCATGAAGCATGGCGGAGGTGGTGTGATGGTGCTTTGCTGGTGACACTGTCAGTGATTTATTTAGAATTCAAGGCACACTTTACCTCGACATTCTGCAGCGATACGCCATCCCATCTGGTTTGTGCTGAGTGGGACTATCATTTGTTTTTCAACAGGACAATGAATCAACACACCTCAGTGGCTGTGTAAGGGCTATTTGACCAAGAAGGAGAGTGATGGAGTGCTGCATCAGATGACCTAGCCTCCACAATCATCCAACCTCAACCCAATTGAGATGGTTTGGGATGAGTTGGACCACAGAGTTAAGGAAAAGCATCCAACAAGTACTCAGAATATGTGGGAACTCCTTCAAGACTGTTGGAAAAAGCATTCCAGGTGAAGCTAGTTGAGAGAATGCCAAGAGTGTGCAAAGCTGTCGTCAAGGCAAAGGGTGGCTACTTTGAAGAATCTCAAATATAACATTTTGATTTGTTTAGTACTTTTTTGGTTACTACATGATTCCATATGTGTTATTTCATAGTTTTGATGTCTTCACTATTATTCTACAATGTATAAAATAGTTTTAAAAAATTAAGAAAAAACATTTAATGAGTAGGTTTGACTGGTACTGTATATTCTCAATTATTATATGTAATTTAAAATGTTATACCCACATTGTAGTTTCTCCTATCCAGATCTGAAGAACATCAGAGCCGATGTAGTACGATTCAATCTTAGTCTACCATAAATCTTCTTAGTCTACCTGTTTGATGGTTCGCCGGAGGGCATAGCGCGATTCCTTATAAGCGTCCGGGTTAGTGTCCCGCTCCTTGAAAGCGGCAGCTCAGTGCGGATGTTGCCTGTAATCCATGGCTTCTGGTTGGGGTATGTACGTACGGTCACTGTGGGGATGACGTCATCGATGCACTTATTGATGAAGCCAGTAACTGAGGTGGTGTATTCCTCAATGCCATCGGATGAATCCCGGAACATATTCCAGTTTGTGCTAGCAAAATAGTCCTGTAGCTTAGCATCTGAGTCATCTGACCACTTCCATATTGAGCAAGTCACTGGTACTTCCTGCTTTGAGTGTTTCATATGCATTGGCTTTTGCTTTGGTTGGAGCCTTTTCTTTTCTCCTTCTTATTTTAGCACATCATGTTCTGCTACCTCGTGTTTCGTAACAGTGCTTTTTCCGTGTTTCCCCTTGTTCACATGGTCTGATGTTCTGAACTTTCTTTTTACTCTTAAAGGTTTCTTCTGTATGAGTCTACCTCGCGATTGAGAAACCTCTGTCCTTGTATTAATGGACTGTTTATATTAGTCGTTGGATCATTTGAGGAGAATGTGTGTACTGGGTGTAAAACATGCATTATTTGTTGTATTTTCACTCTCACTGAGAAATGCTTTCACAGCTGTTTGGGGCAGTAAGTGCCTGTGCATTTAGCAGGACAAGGGTAAATAGAGTGCTAGGCTCTCTAGGGGGCTTTAGGTAAAAATATTAACATCAGGTGCAGGAGGGTAATCTCTTAAATGCAGCTATACCTCCTTCAGTACCTGACCAAGTCTTCGTCAAAATCCAGTCAAAGCCAGATTGATCCAGTTGGTTACATAAAGTGGTCCAAAATCCAGTATGAGCATCCTTCCATGTCCCCACACACTCCCACCACTAATGCATTACTTTCAGTCATTACTGTTCAGAAAGTTAATTAGATGTTTGAAGGTGTGCAG
The DNA here is from genome assembly GCF_018296145.1 of Oncorhynchus tshawytscha. Classification (NCBI taxonomy): domain Eukaryota; kingdom Metazoa; phylum Chordata; class Actinopteri; order Salmoniformes; family Salmonidae; genus Oncorhynchus; species Oncorhynchus tshawytscha. Next base: position 63,005,121 of record NC_056431.1, read on the forward strand.
ACACATGACTGTCTTCTCTCCCCCCTGACAGAGGAAAGATCTCAATTACATATTCCTTGTGTCCTCTCTCCTCCTTAAAACCCATTGGATGAGAAAGTCAGACGTCCCTCCCCTCTGACCTTCTCCTCCAATAGGTTTTGAGAAGGAGGCAAGGAGAGAGGTCACGAGGAGTATGCAATTGAGATTCTCCCAGACTCATCCTCCTCCCTGATTTCCCAGATGCCACTAATTACACAGGTCTAATAGGTCTGCCCAGAGTCCCAGAAGTCAGGAAGTCCTCCACAATATTGATTTAACATTAAACACCAGTAAATTGAAGTCCGGCTCAATGTGCGCAGCTGTCCCAAGATGCTCATTGTATGCTTGAGGGGACAATGATTTACTGCAAGCAGCAAATTGTGAGAGGATCGATGGAGAGGTAGTGAGAGTAACGAGAGCTCCTGGATCTGTATGTGTCTGAGCGGCTGTTGCTGTATTATCACAGAAAAGGGACATCTCCACGTTCACGGCAGCACATAACCTCATGTTTACTCTTTCAGCCTTTCTGATTATCTGTCAGTTTATAATACAGAGAAAGATGTTAGTGTACAGTGGTTTCAATGTGAGTCCCTCAAGCTCTGTTTTTATGCTTTTAATCGGTACCTATGTGATATGATGTCAATGATGCTAAACCTCATCAGTCAAGGCTAAGCATAGACAGCTATCTGATGGGGCTGTTGTGGTGAAATTATTGTAATCAAAAGGACAGACTTTTAGATTTCTTCAAAACAATCTAACTTTATTATTTAATTACTGGTCTTTATTATTTAAAAGCTGGTCTGTAATCACCCCTGGAGGTGATCACTGAGAACTCAACAAGCTGGTTTGAGCCACAGCATTTTATATCAAAGTCCATCCTCCTTCAGTCCACATGACACCAAACAGATGCATGAAATGGGTCACAAGGTTAAGATTTGTATGAAAGATACTTATAATTCACGGCAGACAGTATCTGCTGTAAAAACAGTTTTTATTGTGTAGAGACCAGTGTCTGGCCCCCCAACTCCATACTGGAGCCATCTCCCCCTGGTACACCAGTAGAGAAACATTAACTCATGCTCTGGAATGCGGAATCCCCAAAAGACATCATAAATCTCCTGTCAGTGTTATCTCTCAGAGGCCCACTTTCAGTTCACACAGACACAATAGAGAGTTATAAGAATCCTCTATTCTGTTGCATAAAACAACCATTTGATGCAATAAAAGTATTATAACATAATCTTGTAATTTCCACTATACTATATTCAGACCTACAGCACATATAGTCCTGTACATCAAGAGGGGGGTTTCCCTTCCCCAGCCACTCAATGAAAGCCACATACTGTAGTTATTTCCACATACTGGATCTACTGTAGGTCATTCAAATCAAATTTTATTTGTCACAATTGCCGAATAGAAACGGTTTAGACCTTACCGTGAAATGCTTACTTGCAAGCCCTTAGCCAACAAAGCAGTTCAAGAAATGGAGTCAATAAAATATTTACTAAATAAACTAAAGTAACAAAAATGTAATTACATTAAAAAGTAACACAAGAAAATGACAACAATAACATGGCTATATACAGGGGGTACTGGTACCAAGTCAATGTGCTGGGGTTCAGGTCATTTGTAAAGTGACTATGCATAGATAATAAACAGTGAGTAGCAGCATTGATTAATTGTTCAGCAGTCTGATGGCTTTGGGGTAGAATCTGTTAAGGAGCCTTTTGGTCCTTGACTTGGCGCTCTGGTATCAGAGAGAACTGTCTATGACTTGGGTGACTGGAGTCTTTAACAATTTTTTGGGCCTTCCTCTGGCTACGCCTAGTATACATGTCCTGGATGTCAGGAAGCTTGGCACCAGTGATGTACTCGGCCATACACACTACCCTCTGTAGCACCTTTCTGTCAGATTCCGAGTAGTTGCCATACCAGGTGGTGATGCAACCGGTCACAATGCTCTCGATGGTGCAGCTGTAGAACTTTTTGAGGATGTGGGGACCCATGCCAAATCCTTTCAGTCTTCTGAGAGAGAAATGTGTTGTCATGCCCTCTTCACAACTGTCTTGGTGTGTTTGGACCATGATAGTTTGTTGGTGATGTGGACACCAATGAACTTGAAACTCTTGACCTGCTCCACTACAGCCCCATCGATGTGATTGGTAGCATGTTCAGCCCTCCTTTTGCTGTAGTTCACAATCAGCACCTTTGTCTTGCTTACGTTGAGGGACAGGTTATTGTCCTGGCACCAAACTGCCAGGTGTCTGACCTCCCTATAGGCTGTCTCATTGTTGTCGGTGACCAGGCCTGTCGTCAGCAAACTTATTGATGGTGTTGGAGTCGTACTTGGCAACGCAGTCGTGCTTGAACAGCGAGTACAGGTGGGGACTAAGCACGCACCCCTGAAGGGCCCCCGTATTGAGGTCAAACGTTTTCTGTAAGTCTTCACAAGGTTTCCACACACTGTTGCTGGTATTTTGGCCCATTCCTCCATGCAGATCTCCTCTAGAGCAGTGATGTTTTGGGGCTGTTGCTGGGCAACACGGACTTTCAACTCCCTCCAAAGATTTTCTATGGGGTTGAGATCTGGAGACTGGCTAGGCCATTCCAGGACCTTGAAATGCTTCTTACGAAGCCACTCCTTCGTTGCCCGGGTGGTGTGTTTGGGATCATTGTCATGTTGAAAGACCCAGCCACGTTTCATCTTCAATGCCCTTCCTGATGGAAGGAGGTTTTCACTCAAAATCTCATGATACATGGCCCCATTCATTCTTTCCTTTACATGGATCAGTCATCCTGGTCCCTTTGCAGAAAAACAGCCCCAAAGCATGATGTTTCCACCCCCATGCTTCACAGTAGGTATGGTGTTCTTTGGATGCAACTCAGCATTCTTTGACCTCCAAACACAACGAGTTGAGTTTTTACCCAAAAATTATATTTTGGTTTCATCTGACCATATGACATTCTCACAATCTTCTTCTGGATCATCCAAATGCTCTCTAGCAAACTTCAGACGGGCCTGGACATGTACTGGCTTAAGCAGGGGGACACGTCTGGCACTGCAGGATTTGAGTCCCTGGCAGCGTAGTGTGTTACTGATGGTAGGCTTTGTTACTTTGGTCCCAGCTCTCTGCAGGTCATTCTCTAGGTCCCCCCGTGTTGTTCTGGGATTTTTGCTCACCGTTCTTGTGATCATTTTGACCCCACGGGGTGAGATCTTGCGTGGAGCCCCAGATCGAGGGAGATTATCAGTGGTCTTGTATGTCTTCCATTTCCTAATAATTGCTCCCACAATTGATTTCATCAAACCAAGCTGCTTACCTATTGCAGATTCTGTCTTCCCAGACTGGTGCAGGTCTACAATTTTGTTTCTGGTGTCCTTTGACAGCTCTTTGGTCTTGGCCATAGTGGAGTTTGGAGTGTGACTGTTTGAGGTTGTGGACAGGTGTCTTTTATACTGATAACAAGTTCAAACAGGTGCCATTAATACAGGTAACGAGTGGAGGGCAGGGGAGCCTCTTAAAGAAGAAGTTACAGGTCTGTGAGAGCCATAAATCTAGCGTTTTTATAGGTGACCAAATACTTATTTTCCACCATAATTTTCATAGAAATTCATTAAAAATCGTACAATGTGATTTTCTGGATTTTTTTCTGTCATAGTTGAAGTGTACCTATGATGAAAATTACAGGCCTCTCTCATCTTTTTAAGTGGGAGAACTGACTAAATACTTTTTGCCCCATTGTGCATCGTTTGACATGTTTCTACGAACTGTAATATAACATTTTTGACTTTGTTTGGACCTAGTGCAGGTGAGAAAAGGCTACCTAAGGATGATTTTCAATCAGAGACAACGAACGACACCTGCCTCTGATTGAGAACCATACCAGGCCAAACACAAAACCACAACATAGAAAAACGAACAGACTACCCACCCAACTCATGCCCTGACCATACTAAAACAAAGACATAACAAAATAACTAAGGTCAGAACTTAACACTACTGGGATAAGCACTAAATAAACTTCAGTTAGTGCTGAATACGGCTGCTAGAATCTTGACTAGAACCAAAACATTTGATCATATAACTCAAGTGCTAGCCTCCCTACACTGGCTTCCTGTTAAGGCAAGGGCTGATTTCAAGGTTTTACTGCTAACTTACAAAGCATTACATGGGCTTGCTCCTACCTATCTTTCTGATTTGGTCCTGCCATACATACCTACACGTACGCTACGGTCACAAGACGCAGGCCTCCAAATTGTCCCTAGAATTTCTAAGCAAACAGCTGGAGGCAGGGCTTTCTCCTATAGAGCTCCATTTTTATGGAATGGTCTGCCTACCCATGTGAGAGACACAGACTCGGTCTCAACCGTTAAGTCTTTATTGAAGACTCATGTCTTCAGTAGGTCCTATGATTGAGTGTAGTCTGGCCCAGGAGTGTGAAGGTGAACGGAAAGGCACTGGAGCAACGAACCACCCTTGCTGTCTCTGACTGGCTGGTTCCCCTCTCTCCACTGGGATTCTCTGCCTCTAACCCTATTACAGGGGCTGAGTCAATGGCTTACTGGTGCTCTTCCATGCCGTTCCTAGGAAGGGTGCGTCACTTGAGTGGGTTGAGTCACTGATGTGATCTTCCTGTCTGGGTTGGCGCCCCCCTTGGGTTGTGCCGTGGCAGAGATCTTTGTGGGCTATACTTGGCCTTGTCTCAGGATTGTAAGTTGATGGTTGAAGATATCCCTCTAGTGGTGTGGGGGCTGTGCTTTGGCAAAGTGGGTGGGGTTATATCCTGCCTGTTTGGCCTTGTCCGGGGGTATCATCGGATGGGGCCACAGTGTCTCCTGACCCCTCCTGTCTCAGCCTCCAGTATTTATGCTGCAGTAGTTAATGTGTCGGGGGGCTAGGGTCAGTCTGTTATATCTGGAGTATTTATCCTGTCTTATCGGGTGTCCTGTGTGAATTTAAGTATGCTCTCTTTAATTCTCTGTTTCTTTCTTTCTCTCTCTCGGAGACCTGAGCCCTAGGACCATGCCTCAGGACAACCTGGCCAGATGACTCCTTGTTGTCCCCAGTCCACCTGTCCGTTCTGCTGCTCCAGTTTCAACTGTTCTGCCTGCGGCTATGGAACCCTGACCTGTTCACTGTGATTACTATTATTTGACCATGTTGGTCATTTATGAACATTTGAACATCTTGGCCATGTTCTGTTATAATCTCCACCCAAGCACAGCCAGAAGAGGACTGGCCACCCCTCATAGCCTGGTTCCTCTCTAGGTTTCTTCCTAGGTTTTGGACTTTCTACGGAGTTCTTCCTAGCCACTGTGCATCTTCACCTGCATTGCTTGCAGTTTGGGTTTTAGGCTGGGTTTCTGTACAGAACTTTGATATATCAGCTGATGTAAGAAGGGCTATATAAATAAATTTGTTTCATTTGAAAATGTCAGTGAAGACACTTGCCAGTTGGTAAGCGCATGCTTTGAGTACACATCCTGGTACTCCGTCTGGCCCTGCAGATTTTTGAATGTTGACCTGTTTAAAGGTATTGCACACATTGACTACGGAAAGCGTGATCACACAGTCCTTGAAAGTGGCAGCTTTAGCCTTTAGCTTGGTACGGATGTTGCCTGTAATCCATGGCTTCTGTTTGGGAAATGTACGTACGGTCACTGTTGGGACGACATCGTCGATGCACTTATTGATGAAGTCGGTGACTGAGGTGGTATACTCCTCAATGCCATTGGATGAATCCCGTAAAAAAATTATTGTTTGATTATGGCCTTAGTCAGCTCCTTGCGTGCGATATTGTGATGATAAATAGATGGCTACGAATAATATAGATGAGAACTCTCTTGGTAGATAGTGTGGTCTACAGCTTATCATGAGATTTTCTAACTTGAGTCTTCTTTAATATTAGACATCGTGCACCAGCTGTTATTGACAAATAGACACATACCCCCGCCCCTCATCTTACCAGACATAGCTGCTCTGTCCTGCTGATGCATGGAGAAGCCAGCCATCTTTATATTATCTGTGTCGTCGTTCAGCCACGTCTTGGTGAAACATAAAATATGACCATTTTTAATGTCTCATTGGTACGATAGTGTTAATCATAGATCGTCCAGTTTGTTTCCCAATGATTGCACGTTGGCCAATAATACGGAGGGCAGTGGTAGTTTACCTACTCGTCTGCAAATTTTTACAAGGCACCCCGTCCTCCTCCCCCTTTTCCTCAGTTTTTTCTTCACTCTGATGACATTTGGGCATTGTCTCGGCAAAGCAGTATATCGTTTGTGTCGGACTGTTTAAAGAAAAAATCTTTGTCCATTTCGAGGAGAGTAATTGCTGTTCTTATGTCCAGAAGCTCTTTTTGTTCAACCGAGACCGTAGCAGCAACATTATGTACAAAATGAGTTACAAACAATGCGTGGGGAAAAATAACACAGTTGTTTAGGAGCCTGTAAAACTGCAGCTATCCCCTCCTGCGCCATTCCCGTGGCAGGTGGATGACAAGTGGGCATCAAGAGTCATTCTCTGCCTCCTCTCTCAACATACATCCTCCTTGACTGCTCTCCCTCTGCCCTAGAACCTAGATCCTAAAACCAGTGCCTGCTCTGATTCCCCCTGTGGTGTGGCAGGCCTCTGATGGTAGTTTATAGATACAGTGAGGTCAGGTGACTGTGATCCCTGTAAGGGGGTTAGTTATAGACATGGAGAGCCATAGGCACAATATGAATGGCACCTTCTCTGAGGCTTATTTTATAGTCAGTCGTTCATAAGCAGTATTTGGAATGAATGTGGTCACCATATTATCCATTATTATAGAAAGTAATGTTCCTCTCTGAGGACAATAAAGTATAACTAACCAAAGCAAAGTTTTCTCCCTTAACAGATTGGTTATGAAATAAAAGAAGGATGATAACCCTACTGTATTGTAAATTATAACTTTTCAGAGAGGTAATGGAAAGGTGATCTGTACTCTCAGAAACCATAATACTAGGCGGTGTGAGTCTGGGATTCTAGTCAACTTTCCCCATTCTAAAATAAAAGATTAGGTATCAGAGATTGATCCACCTTTACCTTTTGTTTCAACATCTCCTCACTGTTCTCTCTTGGGTTATTATGAGGAATACAGTGGACCACACAAAAGCGAGAGAGAAGGCAATCAATATTGTAGTCTGGCTAAGTGTATAACCTCTCAAAGACCCACACTTCTGTGTCTCCAAGCATCCATTTCTCTCCCAGCGATTGGCTTTAGTTTTCCTTGACTATCTTGATTCATGGCAAGGCCCTGGGACGGCATCTCCCAAAGGCTTGATTGAACGCTGATTTGAGGGAGAATGGAATAGCCAGAGTGTAATCGTGTTATAACATGTTTATTCAGGAGAAAATCCTTTATTGTTTCTAAGTATGGTACTGTGCTGTGTGTGTGTCTATTAAATATTTGATTAGGATCCCCATTATCTAGTGCTAAAGCAGCAGCTACTATTCCTGGGGTCGAAACAAAACATAAAACACAACATAATTGAGCAATAAGGGGTGTGGTATTTGGCCAGTATACCATGGCTAAGGGCTGTTCCATGCACGATGCAATGCGAAGTGCCTAGACACAGACCTTATATACCACGGATGTCAGCCAATCATTCAGTGCTCGAATCACCCAGTTTATAATACATAATACTAAACAAGTACATCACAAGGACAGAACTACATAGTGTGTGTACCTATGTATTAACATATATTTACATAATTGTATGGAGAGATGAACACATAAATGGATGTACGTATCATGGATGCATATTGACATTCGAGGCATGTTACAATATCCATGAATATTGTTTGAACTAAAATAATTCTGTTAATTTGGCATTCATTTGGTAAAACTAACTCTTGCTGAGATATAGTCACACCACTTCATCGATATCTAGATAGACAATGAACCCTGCTCTCCTTTTTACATAAAATGCTGAGATATATTCACACCACTTCATTTAAATGTAGATATACAATGGACCCTGATCTCCTTTTTACATAACAAAGTCCATGTGTCCACAGTTCCTGTTCTTTCTTCAAGTGACAGTAGACATATTCATTTATTTATGTACAAATTAATGCATAAAATCTCAAGTTCTCTCTTCTTTCTCGCATCTTTCATTTTTCAAGATATGGCACAAACAATCCCATCAATCAACGTTCACATTTGAGTGTTTGTCCTCTGTCCAAAGATGCTTGTGTTAGGGTGCCACCTATGGACCGAAAGTAGAAATGCATTGAGACATAACTTTTTTTTTCATTTTATGGATGTACCCAAAAGATCTGATTGGTTGGTACAGCTGGTATTGTTTCAGTTCTGTGAGGATCTGAAGACCATGGATTGAACTAAGTCTGGCCTTTCCCAAAAATCTTCCTAATGGACAGTCGGCACAGCTGCATCAGACACTCGTGGCCAGGCATCCATGAAGAAACGGATATCATTTAGAAGACGTTTTCAGGGTTAGATGTTGTAAATGACACAAGAACAATGTAAATAGTACCAAAATCTATTACTATATCATGGTATCACAATGCAAGAACCAATAACCATTTCACAAACACCAACAAGTGTTTGTGTTTGTTGTGTGTGTGCAAATTTACAGCTGATCGCTGTGTGCCTATGGTTTAAATAATGGCGGACGGAAGACAGGGTGGTGCGGCACGTGCCGCTTCTCATACGAATGCTGTTATTTTATCTAAAACATCAGGTGTACGCCGACCCCAGCTAAGTAACTCATGCAAAGAGTTAAAGAGCAATTATGTGTTTTATCTCCAGTACTTTCTCATGATTGTCAGTTATGTAGCTGCTCTACTGATGATCTCAGTGCGTCCTTGCTGGGATGACACAATAAACCTACTGCCGGAGAATACCAACACCAAACACATTGGTTCACCGTTCCACCGGAGTGGACAGTACACAGCATACCATAATGTTCTGAATAATGGCCAATCCTACCTCGCTCCCTATTCCACTGAACCGCTAAGGCGTAACAAACACAAGTCCAACATTTATCGGAAACTGTTAAACTACCTGTTCACTACCCTCCTGCTCTCCAGGGATATGCAACTCAATCCTGGGCCGAACATCACTGAGCCAGCGATACGCACCGGAGTGGAAAGCAGTGGATGGCCTCGCCCACTGATCGTTGCTGCTGTGGAAGTGGGTGAGTGCTATGGTCCCATGGTTTCTCTCGACTCACCCGGCTCCAGGATAGATTTGGACTTTTCAAACATACCCAAGTCACTATATGCGATCCCTGACTGCTTCTAGTTCCCCGCATCCAGTGCAGGCGGGAGGGATTGTTAATTGCACTACCAAACTGCCCCTAATCAAAACGGCCTAAACCCAGCCGTCAGAAAACACAGAAAATGTAACCTTTTTCAATGTGTCAATCACTCGAGTCATCCGGGACCCATGTGCCTGGCTACAATGTCTTCAGGAGAGACAGGATTGAAGGAAGAGGAGGGGGTGTGATGATTTACATTAAAGAACATATCCGATGTTAACAAATTGAGTGGTCACGTGATAATGAACTAGAATGTATTGGCCTGAACGTTATACTGTCTCCCCAAATGTCTTTTACCCTTATTGGAATGTATAGGACACCTTCCACCAAAAGTGTGTTTTTTGATCAGTTTAATAACATGCTTAGGGAATGTGATTTTGGGAAAGAGATCATCTTAATGGGAGATTTTAATATGAATTATGAAGACAAGTCTTGTAGGAAAACCCTCAAACAGATCACTAATACCTTTTGACCTTACACAGCTAAATCAAATCAAATCAAATTTTATTTGTCACATACACATGGTTAGCAGATGTTAATGCGAGTGTAGCGAAATGCTTGTGCTTCTAGTTCCGACAATGCAGTAATAACGAGCAAGTAATCTAACTAACAATTCCAACAAAAAAAACTACTGTCTTATACACAGTGTAAGGGGATAAAGAATATGTACATAAGGATATATGAATGAGTGATGGTACAGAGCAGCATAGGCAAGATACAGTAGATGATATCGAGTACAGTATATACATATGAGATAAGTATGTAAACCAAGTGGCATAGTTAAAGTGGCTAGTGATACATGTATTACATAAGGATGCAGTCGATGATATAGAGTACAGTATCAACGTATGCATATGAGATGAACAATGTAGGGTAAGTAACATTATATAAGGTAGCATTGTTTAAAGTGGCTAGTGATATATTTACATAATTTCCCATCAACTCCCATGATTAAAGTGGCTGGAGTAGAGTCAGTGTCATTGACAGTGTGTTGGCAGTAGCCACTCAATGTTAGTGGTGGCTGTTTAACAGTCTGATGGCCTTGAGATAGAAGCTGTTTTTCAGTCTCTCGGTCCCAGCTTTGATGCACCTGTACTGACCTCGCCTTCTGGATGACAGCGGGGTGAACAGGCAGTGGCTCGGGTGGTTGATGTCCTTGATGATCTTTATGGCCTTCCTGTAGCATCGGGTGGTGTAGGTGTCCTGGAGGGCAGGTAGTTTGCCCCCGGTGATGCGTTGTGCAGACCTCACTACCCTCTGGAGAGCCTTACGGTTGAGGGCGGTGCAGTTGCCATACCAGGCGGTGATACAGCCCGCCAGGATGCTCTCGATTGTGCATCTGTAGAAGTTTGTGAGTGCTTTTGGTGACAAGCCGAATTTCTTCAGCCTCCTGAGGTTGAAGAGGCGCTGCTGCGCCTTCCTCACGATGCTGTCTGTGTGAGTGGACCAATTCAGTTTGTCTGTGATGTGTATGCCGAGGAACTTAAAACTTGCTACCCTCTCCACTACTGTTCCATCGATGTGGATGGGGGTGTTCCCTCTGCTGTTTCCTGAAGTCCACAATCATCTCCTTAGTTTTGTTGACGTTGAGTGTGAGGTTATTTTCCTGACACCACACTCCGAGGGCCCTCACCTCCTCCCTGTAGGCCGTCTCGTCGTTGTTGGTAATCAAGCCTACCACTGTTGTGTCGTCCGCAAACTTGATGATTGAGTTGGAGGCGTGCATGGCCACGCAGTCGTGGGTGAACAGGGAGTACAGGAGGGGGCTCAGAACGCACCCTTGTGGGGCCCCAGTGTTGAGGATCAGCGGGGAGGAGATGTTGTTGCCTACCCTCACCACCTGGGGGCGGCCCGTCAGGAAGTCCAGTACCCAGTTGCACAGGGCGGGGTCGAGACCCAGGGTCTCGAGCTTGATGACGAGCTTGGAGGGTACTATGGTGTTGAATGCCGAGCTGTAGTCGATGAACAGCATTCTCACATAGGTATTCCTCTTGTCCAGATGGGTTAGGGCAGTGTGCAGTGTGGTTGAGATTGCATCGTCTGTGGACCTATTTGGGCGGTAAGCAAATTGGAGTGGGTCAAGGGTGTCAGGTAGGGTGGAGGTGATATGGTCCTTGACTAGTCTCTCAAAGCACTTCATGATGACGGATGTGAGTGCTACGGGGCGGTAGTCGTTTAGCTCAGTTACCTTAGCTTTCTTGGGAACAGGAACAATGGTGGCCCTCTTGAAGCATGTGGGAACAGCAGACTGGTATAGGGATTGGTTGAATATGTCCGTAAACACACCGGCCAGCTGGTCTGCGCATGCTCTGAGGGCGCGGCTGGGGATGCCGTCTGGGCCTGCAGCCTTGCGAGGGTTAACACGTTTAAATGTCTTACTCACTTCGGCTGCAGTGAAGGAGAGACCGCATGATTCCGTTGCAGGCCGTGTCAGTGGCACTGTATTGTCCTCAAAGCGGGCAAAAAGTTATTTAGTCTGCCTGGGAGCAAGACATCCTGGTCCGTGACTGGGCTGGGTTTCTTCCTGTAGTCCGTGATTGACTGTAGACCCTGCCACATACCTCTTGTGTCTGAGCCGTTGAATTGAGATTCTACTTTGTCTCTGTACTGGCGCTTAGCTTGTTTGATAGCCTTGCGGAGGGAATAGCTGCACTGTTTGTATTCAGTCATGTTACCAGACACCTTGCCCTGATTAAAAGCAGTGGTTCGTGCCTTCAGTTTCACACGAATGCTGCCATCAATCCACGGTTTCTGGTTAGGGAATGTTTTAATCGTTGCTATGGGAACGACATCTTCAACGCACGTTCTAATGAACTCGCACACCGTATCAGCGTATTCGTCAATGTTGTTGTCTGACGCAATACGAAACATCTCCCAGTCCACGTGATGGAAGCAGTCTTGGAGTGTGGAGTCAGCTTGGTCGGACCAGCGTTGGACAGACCTCAGCGTGGGAGCTTCTTGTTTTAGTTTCTGTCTGTAGGCAGGGATCAACAAAATGGAGTCGTGGTCAGCTTTTCCGAAAGGGGGCGGGGCAGGGCCTTATATGCGTCGCGGAAGTTAGAGTAACAATGATCCAGGGTCTTTCCACCCCTGGTTGCGCAATCAATATGCTGATAAAATTTAGGGAGTCTTGTTTTCAGATTAGCCTTGTTAAAATCCCCAGCTACAATGAATGCAGCCTCCGGATAAATCGTTTCCAGTTTGCAGAGAGTTAAATAAAGTTCGTTCAGAGCCATCGATGAGTCTGCTTGGGGGGATATATACGGCTGTGATTATAATCGAAGAGAATTCTCTTGGTAGATAATGCGGTCTACATTTGATTGTGAGGAATTCTAAATCAGGTGAACAGAAGGATTTGAGTTCCTGTATGTTTCCTTCATCACACCATGTCACGTTGGCCATAAGGCATACGCCCCCGCCCGTCTTCTTACCAGAGAGATGTTTGTTTCTGTCGGCGCGATGCGTGGAGAAACCCGCTGGCTGCACCGCTTCGGATTGCGTCTCTCCAGTGAGCCATGTTTCCGTGAAGCAGAGAACGTTACAGTCTCTGATGTCCCTCTGGAATGCTACCCTTGCTCGGATTTCATCAACCTTGTTGTCAAGAGACTGGACATTGGCAAGAAGAATGCTGGGGAGTGGTGCACGATGTGCCCGTCTCCGGAGTCTGACCAGAAGACCGCTTCGTTTCCCTCTTTTTCTGAGTCGTTTTTTTTTTTTGGTCGCTGCATGTGATCCACTCGGTTACACTGGTTGTAAGGCAGAACTCAGGATCCGCATCGCGAAAAACATATTCTTGGTCGTACTGATGGTGAGTTGACGCTGATCTTATATTCAGTAGTTCTTGTCGGCTGTATGTAAAGAAACCTAAGATGACCTGGGGTACTAGTGTAAGAAATAACACGTAAAAAAACAAAAAACTGCATAGTTTCCTAGGAACGCGAAGCGAGGCGGCCATCTCTGTCGGCGCCGGAAGTTTTAGTTGCTAGGTAAAGGGCCAAACAGGGTGACTTGTTGCTCTAAAACACAGATTGATTTGGTGTTCAGTAATAAACCAGAGAGAGTAACTAAATCATTCAATATGGTTACTGGGCTATCTGATCATAATCTGACACTTATAGCCAGAAAGCTGTCTAAGAGCAGGTTTAACCTCTCTACTGTTAGAAAGCCGGATCAACTAAGAATACCTAAGAGTGAATTAAACTATTTTGAAAATGCAATTAAGGGAATTAACTGGAATGATCTCTTGTCCTATACGGACGTGGAAGCTGATAGTCAAGTTTTTCTATCCACAATCCAGACTACAATAAATGGTTTCCTCAAGAAAATCAAATCCAAGCCTGGCCAAAAGAGCACTCTTCCTTGGCTAAATGGAGAAATCTGGAAATTGATGAAAGAACGTTATGCTCTAAAAATAGCCCTAAGATCCAAATTGCAGCATGTCAGACGTAGGTTTACCATGTTGAGAAATAAGGTGATGAAAGAAATCAGACAGGCCAAGGCAAACTTTTTTATTAACATAATTGGTGAAGCAAAGGGAAATTCTAAATTGATTTGGGAGAATCTAAAAAAGTTAACAGGGAAAGACCGTAGTAACACTGCAAAAAGACTAGAAATCATGGTGAATAACAATCTAACACAGGATGCAGTCGAAATAGCAATACCCTTCAATTCCTACTTTATTGACTCTGTCAGGGTGCTGACACAGAACCCCTCCACTGGTTTCTTGGGCTCAGTGCTAGTGAATGATGCTCAACCTGTCTTCATCATAAGGGAGGTTTCTGAGTCAAAGGTGAACAATGTGATTAGCTTACTAAAGAACTCTAAAGCCAAAGATGTGTTTGGGCTGGACTCTACCTTTCTTAAAAACTACAGAGTCACTCATTGGACCCATTACTAAGGTCACCAACACATCTATTGGTCTGGGGGTGTTTCCAAGGGTAATAAAGGCCATCTTTAAATCGGGCGACCCTGCTGACGTGAGTAACTACAAGCCCATTAGTATACTACCTGTGGTGTCAAAGGTTGTTGAAAAGTGTGTAGCAGAACAACTGATTGCCCACCTCAACAACAGCCCCTTCACATTACAGTCCATGCAGTTTGGCTTCAGATCGAAACAATCCACAGAAATGGCCAACTGCTTTCTTCTGGAAAATGTGAAGTCCAAGATGGACAAAGGGGGCGTTGTTGGGGCTGTGTTTCTGGACCTAAGGAAGGCTTTTGATACTGTTAACCATGAGATTCTCATCACAAAATTGTCCAAGTTCAACTTTTCCCCCGATGCCTTGCGATGGATGAAATCATACCTTGAAGGCAGAAGTCAGTGTCAGAGTGAGCAATGAGCTGTCGCCCACTCTTTGCTATGATGCAAGGGTAGCATTCCAGAGGGACATCAGAGACTGTAACGTTCTCTGCTTCACGGAAACATGGCTCACTGGAGAGACGCAATCCGAAGCGGTGCAGCCAGCGGGTTTCTCCACGCATCGCGCCGACAGAAACAAACATCTCTCTGGTAAGAAGACGGGCGGGGGCGTATGCCTTATGGCCAACGTGACATGGTGTGATGAAAGAAACATACAGGAACTCAAATCCTTCTGTTCACCTGATTTAGAATTCCTCACAATCAAATGTAGACCGCATTATCTACCAAGAGAATTCTCTTCGATTATAATCACAGCCGTATATATCCCCCCCCAAGCAGACACATCGATGGCTCTGAACAAACTTTATTTAACTCTCTGCAAACTGGAAACGATTTATCCGGAGGCTGCATTCATTGTAGCTGGGGATTTTAACAAGGCTAATCTGAAAACAAGACTCCCTAAATTTTATCAGCATATTGATTGCGCAACCAGGGGTGGAAAGACCCTGGATCATTGTTACTCTAACTTCCGCGACGCATATAAGGCCCTGCCCTGCCCCCCTTTCGGAAAAGCTGACCACGACTCCATTTTGTTGATCCCTGCCTACAGACAGAAACTAAAACAAGAAGCTCCCACGCTGAGGTCTGTCCAACGCTGGTCCGACCAAGCTGACTCCACACTCCAAGACTGCTTCCATCACGTGGACTGGGAGATGTTTCGTATTGCGTCAGACAACAACATTGATTGAATACGCTGATACGGTGTGCGAGTTCATTAGAACGTGCGTTGAAGATGTCGTTCCCATAGCAACGATTAAAACATTCCCTAACCAGAAACCGTGGATTGATGGCAGCATTCGTGTGAAACTGAAGGCACGAACCACTGCTTTTAATCAGGGCAAGGTGTCTGGTAACATGGCTGAATACAAACAGTGCAGCTATTCCCTCCGCAAGGCTATCAAACAAGCTAAGCGCCAGTACAGAGACAAAGTAGAATCTCAATTCAACGGCTCAGACACAAGAGGTATGTGGCAGGGTCTACAGTCAATCACGGACTACAGGAAGAAACCCAGCCCAGTCACGGACCAGGATGTCTTGCTCCCAGGCAGACTAAATAACTTTTGCCCGCTTTGAGGACAATACAGTGCCACTGACGCGGCCTGCAACGGAATCATGCGGTCTCTCCTTCACTGCAGCCGAAGTGAGTAAGACATTTAAACGTGTTAACCCTCGCAAGGCTGCAGGCCCAGACAGCATCTCCAGCCGCGCCCTCAGAGCATGCGCAGACCAGCTGGCCGGTGTGTTTACGGACATATTCAACCAATCCCTATACCAGTCTGCTGTTCCCACATGCTTCAAGAGGGCCACCATTGTTCCTGTTCCCAAGAAAGCTAAGGTAACTGAGCTAAACGACTACCGCCCGTAGCACTCACATCCGTCATCATGAATCATGAAGTGCTTTGAGAGACTAGTCAAGGACCATATCACCTCCACCCTACCTGACACCCTTGACCCACTTCAATTTGCTTACCGCCCAAATAGGTCCACAGACGATGCAATCTCAACCACACTGCACACTGCCCTAACCCATCTGGACAAGAGGAATACCTATGTGAGAATACTGTTCATCGACTACAGCTCGGCATTCAACACCATAGTACCCTCCAAGCTCGTCATCAAGCTCGAGACCCTGGGTCTCGACCCCGCCCTGTGCAACTGGGTACTGGACTTCCTGACGGGCCGCCCCCAGGTGGTGAGGGTAGGCAACAACATCTCCTCCCCGCTGATCCTCAACACTGGGGCCCCACAAGGGTGCGTTCTGAGCCCCCTCCTGTACTCCCTGTTCACCCACGACTGCGTGGCCATGCACGCCTCCAACTCAATCATCAAGTTTGCGGACGACACAACAGTGGTAGGCTTGATTACCAACAACGACGAGACGGCCTACAGGGAGGAGGTGAGGGCCCTCGGAGTGTGGTGTCAGGAAAATAACCTCACACTCAACGTCAACAAAACTAAGGAGATGATTGTGGACTTCAGGAAACAGCAGAGGGAACACCCCCATCCACATCGATGGAACAGTAGTGGAGAGGGTAGCAAGTTTTAAGTTCCTCGGCATACACATCACAGACAAACTGAATTGGTCCACTCACACAGACAGCATCGTGAGGAAGGCGCAGCAGCGCCTCTTCAACCTCAGGAGGCTGAAGAAATTCGGCTTGTCACCAAAAGCACTCACAAACTTCTACAGATGCACAATCGAGAGCATCCTGGCGGGCTGTATCACCGCCTGGTATGGCAACTGCACCGCCCTCAACCGTAAGGCTCTCCAGAGGGTAGTGAGGTCTGCACAACGCATCACCGGGGGCAAACTACCTGCCCTCCAGGACACCTACACCACCCGATGCTACAGGAAGGCCATAAAGATCATCAAGGACATCAACCACCCGAGCCACTGCCTGTTCACCCCCCTGTCATCCAGAAGGCGAGGTCAGTACAGGTGCATCAAAGCTGGGACCGAGAGACTGAAAAACAGCTTCTATCTCAAGGCCATCAGACTGTTAAACAGCCACCACTAACATTGAGTGGCTACTGCCAACACACTGTCAATGACACTGACTCTACTCCAGCCACTTTAATCATGGGAATTGATGGGAAATGATGTAAATATATCACTAGCCACTTTAAACAATGCTACCTTATATAATGTTACTTACCCTACATTGTTCATCTCATATGCATACGTTGATACTGTACTCTATATCATCGACTGCATCCTTATGTAATACATGTATCACTAGCCACTTTAACTATGCCACTTGGTTTACATACTTATCTCATATGTATATACTGTACTCGATATCATCTACTGTATCTTGCCTATGCTGCTCTGTACCATCACTCATTCATATATCCTTATGTACATATTCTTTATCCCCTTACACTGTGTATAAGACAGTAGTTTTTTTTGGAATTGTTAGTTAGATTACTTGCTCGTTATTACTGCATTGTCGGAACTAGAAGCACAAGCATTTCGCTACACTCGCATTAACATCTGCTAACCATGTGTATGTGACAAATAAAATTTGATTTGATTTGATTTGATGATGTGGGCGTGCCCCAAGGGTCAATACTGGGGCCCCTCCTGTTCAGCCTGTACATTAATGATATGCCTTCTGTCTGTACTGGGTCTGAAGTTCAAATGTATGCAGATGATACAGTGATATATGTGCATGCAAAGAGCAAACAACAAGCTGCACATGAACTCACTACTGTAATGGTCCAGGTTACAAAGTGGCTCAGTGACTCGTGTTTGCATCTCAATGTGAAAAAAACTGTTTGCATGTTTTTCACAAAGAGGGCAACAGATGCTACTGAGCCAGATGTCTATGTGTCAGGGAGAAGCTTCAGGTGGTATCTTATTTTAAGTACCGTTGTCACGTTCTGACCATAGTTCCTTTGTTATGTCTTTGTTTTAGTGTGGTCAGGGCGTGAGTTGGGTGGGTTGTCTATGTTCGTTTTTCTATAATTTGGGATTTCTGTGTTCGGCCTAGTATGGTTCTCAATCCGAGGCAGCTGTCAATCGTTGTCCCTGATTGAGAATCATACTTAGGTAGCCTGGTTTCACTTTTGAGTTGTGGGTGTTTGTCTTCCGTGTCAGTGTGTGTTACCACACGGGACGGTTTATTCACATTTATTGTTTTGTTCCAAGTGTTCTGTTGTGTTTGATTAAACATTATGGACACT